>NC_057806.1:531186209-531338267 GCF_018294505.1 Triticum aestivum | reverse complement strand
ATCGTGTCCGGTACGGCTGCCATGACGGGATCGTCGAACGCAGTGGTACGGGAGGTAGAAGCAACCCACGACGCGCCAAGAACGGGGGTGGTTGTTCTGACGGCTCGCGTTTGCCGGTGACTCCGCTACCCCCGTCTGGGCTCCCTTCAGCGCCACCGCCCCTCTTGCCTATGGTTCCTCCCTCCCATCCAGGGGATGGCATCGTCCTGATACTGGGAAGGCACCGAACCCAACCCGCGTCCGCCTTTTGCTTCTTTAGTCCCTCCCTGTAATACCCTGAGGAAGATGGACAAGGGCAAAGGCGTAATGGGGCACTAATCTTTTTCAATCTTAAATCTGTAGGCGATTGCCAAATTTTAGTTCAAATAATGTAATCTCTCATGTCCATGTTTGTGTTCTGTAATGCTTGTACTTGTAGTAGCATATTAATGAAAAAGATGAGCCTTGCCGGGAACCCATGCATGTGGATGTCCATGCAGAGGTGAGATGCCTCTTTAATATAAAAAAAATCCTGGCAAACTATCTTGCTGGTATCCTCTTTGTTTGCCGGAGAGCCGCGTCTACCGGGGAACAGACAGAGGGACCAGGCCCCTGCCAACTCCTTTTTACCAAAGGTCACCGCAATCAACCTGACCGAAGCAATGTTCGAGTCATGGATGGGAGCACCTAAGTCTCAGAAGAGAGGCAAGGCTTTCTCATGCGAAGTTATAGCTTTACAGAACACTAATGGACAGGAGGTAGAACTTATTTGCTTGGCTTGACGGGGACCGCTGTGCCTGGCAATCTTCTCAACCCTTTTCAAAGCCAAGTTCGCGGCAGGAACCTGCAACTTCACACAGTTGAGAATGAATGTAGGACGCGATCCTATCTATGTGCATATGTGATACGTCTCCGTCGTATCTACTTTTCCAAACACTTTTGCCCTTGTTTTGGACTCTAACTTGCATGATTTGAATGGAACTAACCCGGACTGATGCTATTTTCAGCAGAATTGCCATGGTGTTATTTATGTGCAGAAAGAAAACTTCTCGGAATGACCTGAAACTCCATGAAGATTATTTTTGGAAATAATAAAAAACACTGGCAAAGAATCAAGGCCAGGGGGCCCACACCCTAGCCACGAGGGTGGGGGCGCGCCTACCCCCTGGGCGCGCCCCCTGCCTCGTGGGCCCCCTGGAGCTCCACTGACCTCAACTCCAACTCCATATATTCATGTTAAGGGAGAAAAAAATAAAGGAGAAGGATTCATCGCATTTTACGATACAGAGCCGCCGCCAAGCCCTAAACTCTCTCGGTGGGCTGATCTGGAGTCCGTTCGGGGCTCCGAAGAGGGGAATCCGTCGCCGTCATCATCATCAACCTTCCTCCATCACCAATTTCATGATGCTCACCGCCGTGTGTGAGTAATTCCATCGTAGGCTTGCTGGACGGTGATGGGTTGGATGAGATTTATCATGTAATCGAGTTAGTTTTGTTAGAGTTTGATCCCTAGTATCCACTGTGTTCTGAGATTGATGTTGCTATGACTTTGCTATGCTTAATGCTTGTCACTAGGTCCCGAGTGCCATGATTTCAGATCTGAACCTATTATGTTTTCATGAATATATGTGAGTTCTTGATCCTATCTTGCAAGTCTATAGTCACCTACTATGTGTTATGATCCGGCAACCCCGAAGTGACAATAATCGGGACCACTCCCGGTGATGACCGTAGTTTGAGGAGTTCATGTATTCACTATGTGTTAATGCTTTGGTCCGATACTCTATTAAAAGGAGGCCTTAATATCCCTTAGTTTCCGCTAGGACCCCGCTTCCATGGGAGGGTAGGACAAAAGATGTCATGCAAGTTCTTTTCCATAAGCACGTATGACTATATTCAGAATACATGGCTACATTACATTGATGAATTGGAGCTAGTTCTGTGTCACCCTATGTTAGGACTGTTTCATGATGAACCACATCCGGCATAATTCTCTATCACCGATCCAATGCCTACGAGCTTTCCTTATATTGTTCTTCGCTTATTTACTTTTTCGTTGCTATTGTTATCATCACCATGAAACACCAAAAATATTACTTTTGCTGCTGTTACCTTTTACTACCATTACCACTACTATCATATTACTTTGCTACTAAACACTTGCTGCGGATATTAAGTTCCAAGGTGTGGTTGAATTGACAACTCAGCTACTAATACTTGAGAATATTCTTTGGCACCCCTTGTGTCGAATCAATAAACTTGGGTTGAATACTCTACCCTCGAAAACTGTTGCGATTCCCTATACTTGTGGGTTATCAAAACTATTTTCTGGCGCCATTGCCGGGGAGCATAGCGCTATTCTTTGAGTCACTTGGGATTTATATCTGCTGGTCACTATGAAGAACTTGAAAGACGTGAAAACAAAAATTTATCCCTCAACTACGAGGGGAGGTAAGGAACTGCCATCTAGCTCTGCACTTGATTCACCTTCTGTTTTCAGTAAGCTTGCGACACCTAAACCTGCTTCTGCTATTAATTCTGATATGTCTCATATTATTGATGATGCCACTTCTGCTATGCATGATACTTATGACGACACTACTTCTATACTTGATACTACTGTGCCACTTGGTGAATTTCTTGATGAACAACTTACTAGGGATAGAGAGAATGAAATTATTGAAACTGATAATATTAATGAAAGTGATGATGAAGGCTCTCCTAATAAATATAAATTACCTATTGTGCCTGAGGGCTATGTTATGGATGAAGAAACTAAAAGAGACTTTCTTGCATGCAATGATAGAAGTGATCTTAAGAAATTATTAGCTAAGCTTAAACAAAAAAGTCTGAATGCTAGAATGAAATATGATCCTACTTATGCTACTTCACCTATCTTTGTTACTGATAAGGATTATGAATTCTCTATTGATCCTGATATAATTACTTTGGTTGAATCCGATCCTTTTTATGGCTATGAATCTGAAACTGTTGTTGCACATCTTACTAAATTAAATGATATAGCCACCCAGTTCACTAATGATGAGAGAACTCACTACTTTTATATCCTTAAAATATTTCCATTCTCATTAAAAGGTGATGCTAAGATATGGTTTAATTTTCTTGATCCTGGTTGTGTGAGTAGTCCCCAAGATATGATTGATTACTTCTCTGCTAAATATTTCCCTGCTCATAAGAAACAAGCGGCTTTAAGGGATATATATAATTTTGTGCAAATTGAAGCAGAGAGTCTCCCACGAGCTTGGGGGAGGCTTCTCCAATTACTTAATGCTTTGCCTGATCATCCTCTTAAGAAAAATGAAATACTTGATATCTTTTATAATGGACTAACGATGCTTCCAGAGACCACCTGGATAGTTGTGCTGGTTCTATTTTTTGGGAAAGAACACCGGATGAAGCTGAAATTCTATTGAATAATATGTTGACAAATGAAAATAATTGGACACTTCCTGAGCCTATTCCTAAACCAACTCCGAAGAAAAGGGGTGTTCTATTTCTCAGTCCTAAAGATATGCAAGAGGCAAAGAAATCCATGAAAGAAAAGGGTATTAAAGCTGAAGATGTTAAAAATTTACCTCCTACTGAAGAAATACATGGTCTTAATTTACCGCATGTTGAAAAATATATGGTTCTAATCCATCTCCTATTGAAGAAACACATGGTCTTGATAACCCGACCCAGGTAGTAAAGGTAAATTCTCTTTATAGATCTGATAAAGCTGAAATCCCTCCTACTAAGTTTGCTAGCCAATGTTTGGATGAGTTTGATAACTTTATGGTTAAGCAAGAAGATGTCAATGCTTATCTTGGTAGATAATTGAAACAAAATGCTTATATGATTGAACATTTGGGTGATTATATGTCTAGAGTTAAAGGTGAACTTAAACTCATTAGTAAACATGCTTCTATGGTTACCACTCAAGTAGAAGAAGTACTTAAAGCTCAGAATGATTTGCTCAATGAATTAAATAGTAAGAAAAATGATAATGCTGTTAGAGTTATGACTAGAGGTGGTAAAATGACCCAAGAATAAGCATGGTCTTGATTTACTGCCTGTTGAAGAAATACATGATTTTAATCCATCACCTATTGAAGAAACACATGGTCTTGATAACCCGACACAGGTAGTAAAGGTAAATTCTCTCTTTAGATATGATAAAGCTGAAACCACATTTACTAAGTTTGCTAGCCCATGCTTAGATGAGTTTGATGACTTTATGGTTAAACAAGAAAACTTCAATGCTTACTTTGGTAGAGAATTAAAACGCAATGTTGATATGCTTGAACACTTGGGTGATTATATGGCTAATGTTAAAGGTGAACTTAAACTTATTAGTAAACATGCTTCTATGGTTACCACTCAAGTAGAACAAGTACTTAAAGATCAGAATGATTTTCTCAATGAATTGAATAGTAAGAAAAATGATAATGTTGTTAGAGTTATGACTAGAGGTGGTAAAATGACTCAGGAGCCTTTATATCCTGAGGGTCATCCTAAGAGAATTGAGCAAGATTCTCAGAGAAATAATATAGATGCACCTAGTCCTTCTAAGAGGAAGAAAAAGAAAAAATGATTGGACTTTGCATGCTTCTAGTGAACCTGTTGATGACACACATGAGAATCCCAATGATATTTCTATTTCTGATGCTGAAACACAATCTGGTAATGAGCATGAACCTAGTGATAATGTTAATAATGATGTTCATGTCGATGCTCAACCTAGTAATGACAATGAAGTAGATATTGAACCTGCTGTTGATCTTGATAACCCACAATCAAAGAATCAACATTATGATAAAAGAGACGTTATTGCTAGGAAACACGGTAAGGAAAGAGAGCCTTGGGTTCATAAACCCATGCCTTTTCCTCCTAAGCCATCCACGAAAAAGGATGATGAGGATTTTGAGCGCTTTGCTGAAATGATTAGACCTATCTTTTTGCGTATGCATTTGACTGATATGCTTAAAATGAATCCTTATGCTAAGTACATGAAGGATATTGTTACTAATAAGAGAAAGATAACGGAAGCTGAAATTTCCACCATGCTTGCTATTAAACTTTTAAGGGTGGAATACCTAAGAAACTAGGAGATCCAGGAGTACCAACTCTACCATGTTCCATTAAAAGAAACTATGTTAAAACTGCTTTATGTGATCTTGGAGCCGGTGTTAGTTTTATGCCTCTCTCTTTATATCATAGACTTAATTTGAATAAGTTGACACCTACTGAAATAACTTTGCAAATGGCTGATAAATCAACTGCTATACCTGTCGGTATTTGTGAGGATGTGCCTGTTGTGGTTGCAAACGTTACTATTTTAACGGACTTTGTTATTCTTGATATTCCTGAGGACGATAGGATGTCTATTATTCTTGGAAGACCCTTTTTGAATACTGCAGGGGCTGTTATTGATTGCACCTGAGGCAATGTCACTTTTCATGTTAATGGTAATGAGCATATGGTACACTTTCCGAGGAAACAACCTCAAGTCCACAGTATCAATTCTATTGGAAAAATTCCATCGATTATTTTTGGAGGTTTTTAATTTCCTCTTCCTACTATCAAGAAGAAATATGATTTTCTTATTGTTGGGGATGTGCATATCCCCATTGAGGTAACCTAGTGTTATTCAAAAGTTCTCCGATTTCATGTTACTCGAAATGAGTTTGTTAACAAGACTTGATCAACCTTGTTAGTGGATTCCTTTTGATGAGCATGAGATGGATGAATTTAGAAAACACAACTCTCTATACCCTCTTTTTACTTTCTGTTATTTATATTAAATAAAGCAAAAATAGTAATTTCTGTCTGTTTTCTGATTATCCCTGCAATATAAAAATACCCCGAAAATAAAAGTTCTCCAAATGCCCCACCAATTTAATATGATTTTCCTAGAATATTTGAGAATATCTGGCACTGAGAAAACAGCAGGGGGAGCTGGCACCTAGCCACGAGGGTCCAGGGCGCGCCCCTACCTCGTGGGCCCATGGTGGCTCCCCTCCACTTATTCCTGCACCCGCACACTTTTTCTTCCTCCAAAAAAATCACCATCCAGCTCAAGCACGAGTTCTAGCTCATTTTGCTGCGATTTTCGATCTCCTTTCTCAAAGCACCTCTCACAAAACAGCTTTGGGGGATTGTTCCTTGGTATGTGACTCCTCCATTGGTCCAATTATTTTTTGTTCTAGTGCTTTATTCATTGAAAAATTGTGCTGCCTAGGTGACCATGTTCTTGAGCTTGCATGTCAAATTTATATGGTTCCAAGTAGTTCTAATGTATGATATATGCTCTAGTCACTTGTAGGAGTAGTTGCTATCAATATTGTTGAGCTTGGTTCACTTTTATTTGAAGTTACTAAAAATTTCAGAATTTCTAAGAAAAGCAAAATGAAGAAGCAGAGAGGCCCAAATATAATCTGCCTCGCACTACGGAGATTCGGCCGTGTGAATGGCCTTCCGATGGTTTCTTGAGAGCAGCCGGGATTTATGATGATTTTTATGAATTGGCTAAGAATGCAGGCCTCACCGACTTCCTCCGCGACCAACGCGAACAGTATCTCTTACTCAGCAATACTTTTGTGCAAAACTTATACTATTATCCTAGGGAATCACCTCCTTCAGTAGAGTTTCATTTATATGATGTGGTTAAGAAGATGTCACTATATGAATTTTGCAAGGTTTGCAAAATACCTTTCGAGGGTAGCATAGAGGAACCACATCGTAGAGATGTGGACGGGTTTCTTGACACTATCACTGTAGGGGAAACTAGGAAAGTTTCCGATGCAAGAATCACTAGCATACATTTTCACATTTTACGCTACTTTGCAATATTTGCTAGTTGTTGCTTAATTAGTCGCAAAAACTATGGAAACTTTAGTGTTCCTGATATTATCATTTTGTTCCGTGGGTTATTCCGTGACGACTCTGTTAGTATGGGCGGTATTATTGCCAAACGGTTAAGTCTAAACCGTGCAAAGGGCCCCATCTTTGGAGGTGTCTATGCTTCACGCCTTGCTGCATACTATAACATACCTATTAGGCACTATGAAAAGGACGAAAAATTGCTGCCTACTGTTTATTTAGATTATAAGAGTATGGTAGCACATGATTTTATTGCTAAGAATAGGGAAAATGAGCTTAAATACAAATTGTTCTTTGATAAACATCATCCTGAGACTATTACCCTGCCTGCTCCTTCCTTGTTTGATTTATCTGCAGGCAAGTACCTTGTTCCGTTGGAGGCCAGTCACGCCTACCGTAACCCTACATCAGCTGCAGAGCCAGAGCCGGAACCACAATTTGAGCCTCCACGACAGTCTGATTACCAGTGGGATCCGGAGGTGATTGCCATACAGTGGCAATCTGAGTGTCCATGTCAGTACGACCCAACTAGAACTTTGGATATCCGCCAAGCCATCCGTGGCAATAGACAAACTTAGGCCAGAAGCCTAAGCTTGGGGGAGTACGTATTTCTCACCGATATTACATTCATGTTCACACACTCATTGCCCATTGTCGGTGCTCATACTTTTTCATTGTAATATCCATGTTAGTTTATTTCTTTTTTATGCTTTCTTCTTGTGTGTTTAATAAACCTTAATAAAAACCAAATAAATAGTTGTAGCTTTTAGCTAGTTTTAATTTTCATGCTTGTAGTAGTAATTAAAAAGAGAACCCAAAAATATTTCCTGTTCTTCTTTTGCTTGTTGGGAGCTTTCCCATGTAAATAGTTTTATTTCTTTTCTTTTCTTTGGGGGTCGATAGGAGAAGACCATGATTAAATTGTTGAAGTGACTCCTATATGCATTATTGTTGATTTAACCAAGAGTCCGTATTGCCTTGTCTTCTCCTGTTTATTGAATGCTTGCAGATTCTAGCTTAGTCCAATGCACGTGCACTGTTATTATTATTCACATCATTCGGTCGTGCAAGTGAAAGTCAATTATGACGATATATGATGGACTGATTGAGATGGGATTAGCTGGTATGAACTTGACCTCTCTTGTTTTTGTAAATATGATTAGTTCATTGTTCCTGATTCAGCCTATTATGAATAAACATGTTTGCAATGACAATTAGAGATTATAGTTGCTTATGCCATGCTTAATGAGCTAGGAGCTTATAATGGTTTACCTTGCGTGCCAACATGCTATTAAAATGGTTGTGATGTGGTATGATAGGGTGGTATCCTCTTTTGAACGATTCGAGTGGCTTGACTTGGCACATGTTCACCCATGTAGTTGAAACAAAATCAACATAGCCTCTACGATATTTATGTTCATGGTGCATTATATCCTACACATGCTTGCATTCGGTGTTGATTAATTTTAATGCATGTTCATGACTGTTGTCGCTCTCTAGCTGGTTGCTTCCCGGTATTTTTCTAGCCTTCACCTATACTAAGCGGGAGTACCGCTTGTGCATCTAATTCCATAAACCCCCTGACGCTGTCTGTTGATCCTGAGATAATTACTTTAGTAGAATCTGATCCTTTCTATGGTTATGAATCTGAAACTGTTGTGGCACATCTTACTAAATTAAATGATATAGCCACCCTGTTCACTAATGATGAGAAAACTCGCTATTATTATATCCTTAAGATATTTCTGTTCTCATTAAAGGGCGATGCTAAGATATGGTTTAATTCTCTTGATCCTGGTTGTGTGCGTAGTCCCCAGGATATGATTTATTACTTCTCTGCTAAATATTTCCCTGCTCATAAGAAACAAGTTGCTTTAAGGGAAATACATAATTTTGTACAAATTGAAGAAGAGAGTCTCCCAGAAGCTTGGGGGAGCCTTCTCCAACTACTTAATGCTTTGCCTGATCATCCTCTTAAGAAAAATAAAATACTTGATATCTTTTATAATGGACTAACTGATGCTTCCAGAGACCACCTGGATAGTTGTGCTGGTTGTGTTTTTAGGGAAAGAACACCAGATGAAGCTAAAATTCTATTGAATAATATGTTGACTAATGAAAATAATTGGACACTTCCTGATCCATTTCCTGATCCAATTCCTGAACCTACTCCTAATCCAACGCTGAAGAAGAGGGGTATTCTATTTCTCAGTCCTGAAGATATGCAAGAGGAAAAAAAATCTATGAAGGAAAAAGGTATTAAAGCTGAAGGTGTTAAGAATTTACCTCCTATTGAAGAAATACATGGTCTTAATTTACCGCCTGCTGAAGAAATACATGGTCTTGATAACCCGACACAGGTAGTAAAGGTAAATTCTCTCTATAGATATGATAAAGCTGAAATCCCATTTACTAAGCTTGCTAGCCCATGCTTGGATGAGTTTGATGACTTTATCGTTAAACAAGAAAACTTCAATGCTTATTTTGGTAGAGAATTAAAACACAATGCTGATATGCTTGAAAACTTGGGTGATTATATGGCTAATATTAAAGGTGAGCTTAAACTTACTAGCAAACATGCTTCTATGGTTACCACTCAAGTAGAACAAGTACTTAAAGCTCAGAATGATTTGCTAAACGAATTTAATAGTAAGAAATATGATAATGCTGTTAGAGTTATAACTAGAGGTGGTAAAATGACTTAGGAACCTTTGTATCCTGAGGGCCATCCTAAGAGAATTGAGCAAGATTCTCAGAGAAATAATATTGATGCACCTAGTCCTTCTAAGAGGAAGAGAAAGAAAAATGATATGACTTTGCTTGCTTCTAGTGAACCTGTTATTGACACACCTGAGAATCCCAATGATGTTTCTATTTCTGATGCTGAAACACAATCTGGTAATGAACATGAACCTAGTAATAATGGTAATGATGATGTTCATGTTGATGCTCAACCTAGCAATGACAATGAAATAGAGACTGAACCTGCTGTTGATCTTGATAACTCACATTCAAGGAATCAACATTATGATAAGAGAGACTTTTTTGCTAGGAAGCACGGTAAGGAAAGAGAACCATGGGTTCAAAAACCCATGCCTTTTCCTCCTAAATCATCCAAGAAAAAGGATGATGAGGATTTTGACCGCTTGGCTGAAATGATTAGACCTATCTTCTTGCGTATGCGTTTGACTGATATGCTCAAAATGAATCCTTATGCTAAGTATATGAAAGAAATTGTTACAAATAAAATAAAGATACCAGAAGCTGAAATTTCCACCATGCATGCAAATTATACTTTTAAAGGTGGAATACCTAAGAAACTAGGAGATCCCGGAGTACCAACTATACCGTGCTCCATTAAAAGAAACTATGTTTAAACTGCTTTATGTGATCTTGGAGCCGGTGTTAGTTTTATGCCTCTCTCTTTATATCATAGACTTGACTTGAATAAGTTGACACCTACTGAAATATCTTTGCAAATGGCTGATAAATCAACTGCTATACATGTCGGTATTTGTGAGGATGTGCCTATTGTGGTTGCAAACGTTACTATTTTAATGGACTTTGTTATTCTTGACGCCCCCTGCCTCGTGGGCCCTACCCCTGGGTGCTCCCCCTGCCTTGTGGGCCCATGGTGGCTCCCCTCCACTTATTCCAGCTACCACACACTCCTTCCTCCCACAATTATCACTAACAAGCTCAAACCCGAGTCCAAGCTCATTTTGGTGCCATTTTCGATCTCCTTGCCCAAAGCACCTCTCACAAAACTGCTTTGGGGGATTGTTCCTTGGTTTGTGACTCCTCCAATGGTCCAATTAGTTTTTGTTCTAGTACTTTATTCATTGCATATTTTTGCTGCTTAGATGACCCTGTTCTTGAGCTTGCATGTCACATTTATATTGTCAAAAGTAGTTTTGTTGCTTGATATTGCTTCTAGGCACTTGCAGGAGTAGTTGCTATCAATATTGTTGAGTTTGGTTCACTTTTATTTTGCAGTTACTAAAATTTCAGAAATTTTCAGAAAAAGATGAAGAAATTTTTGAGGGGCTCATCGAGCCAAAGGTCGAAGGATAAGCAAAGTGAGGAGGATAAGAGGCCCAGGTATAATCTCCCTCGCACCACGGAAGTTCGGCCGTGTGAATGGCCTTGTGATAATTTCTTGAGAGCAGCCGGGCTTTATGATGATTTCTATGAATTGGATAAGAATGTAGGCCTCACCGCCTTCGTCCACGACCAACGCCAACAGTATCTCTTAATCACCAATATCTTTGCGCAAAACTTTCATTTCCATGCTAGGAGCTCACCACCTACGGTGGAATTTTATTTATATGATGAGCATAAGGAGATGTCACTTCATGACTTTTGTCGGGTTTGTTTGATCCCTTTCGAGGGCAGTGTAGAGTAACCGCATCGTGACAATGTGGATTTGTTTATTGATACCATTACTGTCGTGGTTTTGTCACGGCAGTTGTCCTAGAGAAAGGACTTAGTCGTGGAGCCATCGCTACGGGTTAGCTTGAAGGGGTTAAAGCGGACACAAGGACGCAAGAGAGTTTATACTAGTTCGGCCCCTTCAATGAAGGTAAAAGCCTACCTCTAGTTGTGATGGAATTGATGGGTGTTTCGATGACTAGGGAGCGAATAAGCTTCGCCTATGTCTCGAGTTGTTGTCTGTCCTTGAACCGCCGCCGGGTCGTCCCCTTATATACATGGGTGACGCCTGCCGGTTCAGAGAGTCCCAACACCGGTTCATACTCGTATCCGGGTTGGTCTCTCATTGTTCCTAACTTATATTACAAGTATATGCACAAAGCTGATGTATGGCTACAGGTTGTAAACCGACTACGGGCCCTGGGCCTTTATCTGCCTCTTTGGGCTTTAACACTTTTGAACTACTGATGGAGTTAACCCGGCCCAGGTAGGCCGGTTTATGCCCAGTAGTAATATCCCCAACATTAGGCCCCAGATTGATTTGAACAGGTTCATGTCAATCCTTAGCAACAATCTTTGTCTTCAACATCTTCTTGTAGTTGTTGAACCGCCGTGACGTCATATTCTCTGTTTGCTGTAAACTGGCGTGACATCATCCGTCTTAAAGAAAACATCCATGATATCTTCTTGTTTAATAGATTCGCAATGACCAAGGTGACCGCCCTACTTCCAAAATCTGCGGTCCCTTGATTCCCGCGCCTGACACATGTCCTTTGCCTTATAAATAGGCCCGAAGGGTCATTTCTTTTCTTCCCTTCGTCCCCTTCCTCTTCGTCTTCCTCGCGTCGCCAGTCTCAGAGTTCCGCCGCCGCCGTTGTCTTCTGCATCACCCTTGGCCGCTTCATCAACTTGAACGCGCCAGAAAGCCGCGGCGACCTTCCGCGTTTTCCTCAGCTCTGGTAGGTCTTCTGTTCTTCTCAACATAGATCTGATCTAGGGCTTCGTGTTCTTGCGGTGTTCCTCACTTGTTCATACTCATGTACTAGCTCCTGGATGCACATGTAAACCCTTGCTTTGTGTAGTGGTAACTTTCAGTATCCGCCGATAGTTTCCTGCCCAAAACCATAGATCTCACATATACTTCTGCTCATTGATTCAATACTGTTCTGCTTTGATCTTCGACTATTTTTCTTATTTTCTGAACTTGCTTCAGATCCAATGCCGTAATAAGATCTTGTGAAACCTGTTTCTGCATACTTAACCATCCGTAATCTCAATTGCTTCAATGTTTATGTCAGGCAGTTTAACTTTATAGAAAATTTTCCAAACCGGTATATGCCATTAGTCCCCTTGTTGAACCGCCAGATGTTGGTTGCTTCATGAAACTCCGGTTTAGATAGATCTACTTCCGGTTTAACATTGCACAAATCAATGTACTTTGTAGATTTCATCATGGCCAAGCAAGTGTATGAGTGCAATTGGGTCCCTTCTCACGTCACAGAGGATCAACTGGACGATTTAGTCCTGATTGGCGCCTTGGGCAGCAAAGACGCCGTCCATTGGAGGGCTCCTGGCAAAGAATGCCCCCCACACCTCGAGAAGGAGAGGTTGTTGTTTTCGTAGACCACTTAGCCCGGGGTTTTAAACCGCCCGGTTCTAAATTCTACCGGGATGTTCTAGCTGATTTCCACCTCCATCCGCAAGACACTGGCCCCAACTCTGTTACAAATATGTGCCACTTCCAAGTGCTCTGTGAGGTGTTCTTTCAAGAGGAGCCCACAGTGGAATTATTCAGAGATCTTTTCCATCTAAACCGCCATAATGAGTTTACTGATGGCTCTAATATGGAGTTGGGTGGCATGGCGATTCAAAAAAGGAAAGAGGTCACATAACCTCACGCCAAGCTGCACAGTCACCCCAAGTAGTGGAATCAGACATGGTTCTACTTCAAAGACACCTCCCCTACTGGTGAGAATCCCTTGCCTGGCTTTCGTCCGGAGCGGCTCAGCAATACCCATCCTTTTCCTCAACGATTGACTGCCCAGGAGAGAAGAAAATATGCTCCTCAGCTGTCAAAGCTCAGGGCCTTTATGGCCAACGGTTTAACAGGGGTTGACCTTGCTCGCTGTTGGATATCATGGAGCATACTGCCCCTTAGTCAGCGCTCCGGTTTGATGTGCGAATATACTGATAGTGTGGATGACCCACTGCGACATTCAAGACTCCAGCTCTCCGGTGAGGAAATCACAGAGGCTGTGCGTAAGATACTGAATGAACCGGAACACATCTGCGCTAGAACCGGCCTGCTTCCCTTCTGTGCTACCAACAAACGGCCAGCTGTAAGACTTTGATTTTTCTCTTTGCTGAATCTGTTATTGATATGTCTGGTCATTGTTTTTAATATCAGTGTCTGCATAACCAGGGCGATGATCCGTTTTGGAGCAAAAAGCTGCCGCAGGAGAAACTAGAGAAAACAGATAAACCGGAAAGAGTAACCCGGCAAAAAACTAAAGCTGTGAAGAAGACTGCCCACCGGAAAAGAACCACTGCATCTTCTAATCCGGCCCCTGATGACGAGGTGGATAATCCGGACTTTGAGGTAGAGCTTGACTCACTTGGTTTATTTTTCATGCGTCTTATTGATGATGATATTTGTCAGGATGATGCCGAAGCCAGCCATGCGGATGTTGCAGAGGTAATTATTCTCTCTTCCGATTCAGAAACTTTGCCTTCACAAAAAATCCGTCAAGCAAACCGGAAAGTTAAATTTTCTCATCCTCTTGCTTATTTGGATCCTAAACTTCTTATGAAGACTCAACAACATGAAGCTCGCCGCACCACCCGGCACAGCGGCCAGGTAGTTACCTCCGCCAGTTTACCGAACAGTCCGGTTCGGAAACGTCAATCCGAGGTCTCTAATTCGCTTGTCAGTGCTTGTCCTAAAGTGGGCTTCTTTCGTCAACCTCTTAATCCGTCTGACTCCGATTATCAGGTTATTTCCAGTCATCTTCTGGCGAGTCGTCGGCTACTCAGCTCCCACCGCTCAAAAAGGTGCTTGGGTAATCTATATTTATTGTGATGTTTGTAGTATATTGCCTTAGAACATATGTTGTATTTAATTTTGTTATTCTTCTCAGGGCCAAACCTAGGCCGAGCAAGAAGGCCCTCCTGGATAAAGCGGCCGAAGAAGATGTCATTCTTGAGCCAGGCACCACACCCAATCTTGAAGCGGCTATTCCTAAGGATATTCCCAATGATCCACCGCAGCCAGATGATGATCTTACTGCTGAGGAAATACCTACTGATACCTCAGGTCCTATCCATCAGCCCATAGGTTCCCTCCGGGTTGAAAGCTCCACCGATCCTGCAAAACCTACTGGCAAGCCAACAGCTCCAGTGCAAACTGGCGGTACCAATGATGATGAAGTTGTCATTACTGGCACTGGCCATATTGAGCCAAGCAATCCTGTCGCTTTATCCAAACATTCTGCCAAGGAAGAACTAGCTGCTTTTGGCAAAGGTAAGTGGAATGCTGAACTGACGGCTTACGCTGCTCTGAACGCCCAAGATATCCATTCCGGCTATCTGAACCGGCTGTATACCAGCCGTGACTATGAAGCCAGTCTGGTTAACATGATGAAGGATAAATATGAGGTAACTTCCATATTCTCCTTCCTGCTTGTATGCTTTCATTCTTGCTAACTCTCCTAGCCCCTAAGGGCCGATTTGAAATATTCTTTCAAACCGGGACTTAATAATATGAATCTTGATGCTTTGAAATTTGCTGATGTAGTCCCCAAGGGCCGGTTCAACTTAGCGTAGTTAAACGGTACTTTAAGTAATTGAAACTGCCGCATCAGAATACATATGATCAAATAGCCATTAGCCCCCAAGTGCCAAGTTGAATAGTTGTATTGATCTTGGGACTTTGTAAACAATCGAAAGATGAAGGGGTAAATCGGAGGCCGCTTTAGATCAAATATGCATTAGCCCCCAAGTACTAAGTGCATAACTTGTTATGTGGTTGGTACTTGAATCCTTCTACCAGTTTGCTGAAGCATATATCTGTATGCATGCATGCGGAGCTGAAGACGAAAGAGAACCAAGTCATCGATCTTCAAGAAGCCCTGAAAACCCAACAAGCTGAAACCTCCAAAGCAAAAGAGGAATTGACCATTGCTCTAAGCGCCATGGAACAACTTAAGGAAAACTTCAAAAAGAAACGGGCGGACTGGGCCACTGAGAAATCTGCTTTGATCAAACGAGCAGAGGATGCTGAGGCTGCACTAAAACCAGTGGCAGATGACCTGACCAGCATAAAGCGGCACGTGCATGCCATGACTGCTGCTATCTTTGGTAAGCCAGTTTTCCTACTGAATTGGCTTTGCCTTCTGACAAAGTCGCCGGATTATTAACCCTTTATGGTATTTCAGGGACACACATTGGTCACTTGGGGTCAGATGTACGGAAGAAGCTAAAAGCCGCCTATACATTGGTTGAACAATTGTATACTGGTACCCAGCAGATAATCTGTATCGCCTCTCATAACAAACCGGCGCCTACTTTGATTCAAGATACTCTGATGAAACTGTCGGTGCTTCCTGCCCGGATTGAAGAGCTAAAGAAATCTGCTGCTCGGACCGGCGCAATCAATGCTTTAATCCGGGCAAAAGCCTGGGTGCCGAACTTTGATCCTGTTGAAGCGGCTCAGGGCTATCCCAGCTTGAAGGAAGACGGATCAGAATTCGGTGAAGCGGATCTATGAGCGATAAACCAGGAGGTGCGTCCACTAGCTTGTCAGTTCGCTGAGGAAGCGTACTTGTCTCGTTATCAAGCGCAATATGACAGTCAGAACAAGCGAATAGCTGCGCCAATCCATGAATCGGAAAATCTGATTCCTCCAATCCGTAAGCATACTTACGCTCCCGATATTGACCCGTCCTTGCTGATCCACGATGAAGCTGTTTTTCAAGCATTAATGGGAATCGACTGGACAACTGTGGATTTCCAGCCACTGGGTAGGGATACGGAGGCTGAAGCGGCGCAGGACGACCCACAATCATCAGGCCAAGCTTGAACCAGACGCCGGTTTAAAAATGCCTCTTCTTCGCGAAAAACAATTATATTACTATGGGCACCATGTTGCCTTGTAATAGGCTAGCTGATACCTTTGATGTTGATATGCGTTCATGCATAATTTGTTCTTCCTGTGGCAATGAACTTTCCAAAACACTTTCTGAAATAAAAAATTTGTCAAGTGCCACCGCGGTTGTACCGTCAGGCGGAATATGATGTCTGCATATATGAAATCAAAACAAAATTTTAAGTATGACCAAATTTTGAGATACATAATACCTGCCATCATTGAGCGTGAAGTTGGCTTGGCCAATCTTGAAGAAGAGTTTTGCAAACCCATACTGTTTGGAGGAGATAACAGCTCCTGTATATATATATATGACGCTGGTTTACCATGTAAACCGTGTCGGGTTATGATAAACACCGTGTTACTCCATAAGAGGATGTTAACAACAAGGATCAAACCGGACAAATAGTCTCCGGATTGACATGAATTGTGTTCCGTCAATTGATTGGTTAAAAAACTTTGTCGGTTTAAAGAACACAATAAAAAGCAAAAAAAACCTTCAAAGAAAAGTATGAAGCAAAAGCAACGACAAAAACGTTTGACAAAAAAGATTTATTTAAGCTGATCAAATGGCGTAACCATGGCCAAACACGACCAAGCTCCCGTTAGGTGTAACTATGGTTCTAGTTATCCAGGTCCCCAAGTGATTCTTGTGGCATTTATGCCGACCAAATGGCATGGTCATGGTTCGGGTTCGACCAAGCCCCCAAGTGATTCTGTGGCCTTAGGCCGATCAAGAGGCATGACTGGTCCTGACATGACCAAGTCCCCAAGTGATCTGGTGGCTTTCGCCTATCAAGAGGCATGGTATTGGTTCGGACATGACCAATCCTCCAAGTGATATAACACGATGCTTTTAGCAAAGCGAACTCAAGGGGTAAACCGGAGGCCGTTTTAGAGCAACTCCGTGTAACCTCACATGATGTAAAAGAACAGATACCCCGCTTTAGCTGAGGTTCCGGTTTATTATACTTAATCATAATATATACATTGTATGTACATAAGTATAGCCAATGGCTCAGGTATAGTAAGGCCGAAGATGAGCTATATTCCACGGCCTGTTAGTCTCTTCCTCTGATGTACGTGAGTCCTTATGCTCTCGAATATCGATCAGATAGTACGACCCGTTGTGCAGATTCTTGCTGACCACGAAAGGCCCCTCCCAAGGTGGGGATAGCTTATGCATATCAGTCTGATCTTGGATGAGCCGAAGCACCAAATGTCCTTCCTGGAAGGCTCTGGTTCTGACTCGGCGACTGTGATAACGACGAAGATCCTGCTGGTAAATCGCCGACCGGGCGGCTGCGATGTCACGCTCTTCATCCAACCGGTCCAAAGCATCTTGCCGTGCTGTCTTGTTGTCCGCTTCAACATAAGCCGTGACACGAGGTGAGTCATGACAGATATCGCTGGGGAGAACCGCCTCCGCTCCATAAACCATGAAGAACGGTGTGTATCCTGTTGATCTGTTGGGTGTTGTATTGATGCTCCATAACACAGATGGTAATTCTTCTACCCAACAACCCGGCATTCTCTGCAAAGGAACCATGAGCCGGGGCTTGATGCCTCTCAAGATCTCTTGATTAGCTCTTTCTGCTTGACCATTGGACTGTGGATGTGCCACTGATGAAACGTCGAGCTGGATGTGCTCCCGTTCGCAGAAATCCTTCATAGCACCTTTGGATAAATTGGTACCATTATCCGTGATAATACTGTGCGGAAAGCCAAACCGGAAATCACCTTTTTGATGATTTGAACTGCCATGGCCGCATCACACTTGCTAACAGGTTCTGCCTCCACCCACTTTTTAAACTTGTCCACCGCCACCAGGAGGTGGGTCTTCTTATCTTTGGACCTTTTGAAAGGCCCAACCATATCCAGCCCCCAAGTCGGAAACGGCCAAGTAATTGGAATCATCCTCAATTCTTGAGCCGGTATATGAGCACGTCTTGAAAACCTTTGGCAACCATCACATCGTCTGACCAGATCCTTCGCATCAGCATGAGCAGTTAACCAATAGAAACCATGGCGAAACGCTTTAGCCACCAGAGACTTTGAACCGGCGTGGTGACCACAATCTCCTTCGTGGATTTCCCGCCAAATTTCACGTCCTTCTTTAGGAGACACGCAACATTGAAAAGCTCCTGATACACTGCCATGATGCAACTCACCATTGATGGCAGCCATGGACTTGGATCGCCGGATTATCTGCCGGGCCAGAATCTCATCTTCTGGCAACTCGCCCCGGTTCTTGTACGCCAGATAAGGAAGCATCCAATCCGGAATAACATGAAGAACTGCCACCAATTGAGCCTCCGGATCAGGAATGGCCAAATCCTCTTCACCAGGGATCTTCACCGACAGGTTGTGCAGCACATCGAGAAAAACATTGGGTGGGACCGGTTTGCGCTGAGAGCCCAGCCGGCTTAAAGCATCCGCCGCTTCATTTTTCCGCCGGTCCACGTGGTCCACCTGATAGCCTCTGAAATAACCTGCAACAATATCCACCTCATGATGATATGCTGCCATGAGTGGGTCCTTGGAGTCCAAAGTGCCAGACACTTGCTGAGCCACAAGGTCCGAATCACCGAAGCACTTAACTCGACTTAGATTCATCTCCTTAGCCATCCGAAGACCATGGAGCAAGGCTTCATACTCAGCTACATTGTTAGTACAAGGGAACATTAAACGGAGAACATAACAAAACTTATCACCTCGTGGGGAAGTTAATACGACTCCAGCCCCCGAGCCTTCCAACTGTCTGGATCCGTCAAAATGGATGGTCCAATACGTATGATCCGGCTTTTCTTTAGGTGCTTGCATTTCCGTCCAATCATTGATGAAATCCACAAGTGCTTGATACTTAATCGCTGTCCGAGGCACATATTTCAAACCGTACGGCCCCAGCTCTATAGCCCACTTTGCAATCCGGCCAGTTGCTTCCCGGTTCTGGATGATATCTCCCAAAGGAGTAGAACTGACCACCGTAATTGGGTGCCCTTGGAAGTATTGCTTAAGCTTCCGGCTTGCCATAAAAACTCCGTACACCAGCTTCTGCCAATGCGGATACCTTTGCTTGGAGTCAATGAGTACCTCGCTGATATAATAGACCGGACGTTGAACCGGATGCTCCTTACCTACCTCCTTTCGTTCCACCACAATAGCCACGCTGACCGCTCGAGCATTAGCAGCAACATATAGCAGTAACGGCTCCTTGTCAATGGGAGCGGCGATCACAGGCGGATTGGCCAATTGCCGCTTTAAGTCCTCAAATGCTTCATCAGCAGCAGAACTCCAGACAAACTGATCCGTCTTCTTCAACATCTGATACAAAGGGATCGCCTTCTCACCAAGGCGGCTGATAAACCATCTTAACGCGGCAATCTGGCTTGCCAAGCGTTGAACATCATTGATGCACTTCGGTTTAGCTAGGGAGGTGATGGCTGTGATCTTCTCCGGATTATCCTCAATTCCCCTGTTGGACACCAGAAAACCCAATAACTTGCCCGCCGGTACACCAAAGACACACTTGTACGGATTAAGCATCATCTTGTACGTCCTTAGGTTATCAAAGGTTTCCTTCAAATCATCAACCAGAGTCTCCTTCACCCTGGATTTAACCACGATATCATCCACGTAAGCATGTACATTACGGCCAATCTGCTTGTGAAGACAGTTTTGTACACACCGTTAATAAGTTGCCTGGGCACTTTTGAGCCCAAAGGGCATAGACACATAGCAGAAGGCTCCAAAGGGAGTTATGAATGCCGTCTTCTCCTGGTCCTTCACTGCCATTTTGATCTGATGATAGCCAGAATATGCATCCAAAAAACTTAAACGCTCACAACCCGCCGTAGCATCAATGATTTGATCAATACGGGGAGGGCAAAAGGATCTACTGGACAAGCCTTATTAAGATCTGTGTAATCCACACACATACGCCAGGTGCCATTTTTCTTAAGGACTAGCACCGGATTGGCAAGCCACTCAGGGTGAAAAACTTCAACAATAAAACCAGCTGCTAAGAGCCTGGCTACCTCTTCTCCAATCGCCTTGCGTCTTTCTTTGTTAAACCGGCGGAGGAACTATTTCACCGGTTTGTATTTAGGATCCACATTAAGTGTGTGCTCAATGAGTTGCCTCGGTACACCTGGCATGTCGGAGGGCTTCCATGCAAAAATGTCCCGATTCTCACGGATGAACTCGATGAGTGCGCTTTCCTATTTCGGATCCAAGTTGGCACTAATGCTGAACTGCTTGGACGAATCGCCAGGTACGAAGTCAACAAGCTTAGTTTCTGCTGCCGATTTGAACTTTAGGGCCAGATCATGCTCCGTAGTTGGCTTCTTCAACGGAATCATGTCCGCCGGATCAACATTGTCTTTATAGTACTTCAACTCCTCGGTGGCACAAACCGACTCTGCATAAGCCGCATCTCCTTCCTCGCATTCCAAAACGATTTTGCGGCTTCCATGAACTGTTATTGTCCCCTTGTGACCCGGCATCTTGAGCTGCAAATACACATAATAGGGCCGAGCCATAAACTTGGCGTATGCCGGACGCCCAAACAGGGCATGATATGGACTTTGGACTTTCACCACTTCAAACATTAATGTCTCCGACCTGGAATCATGATGATCCCCAAAAGCCACTTCAAGAGCTATCTTACCAACGGGATAGGCTGATCTACCAGGCACTACACCGTGGAATACTGTATTGGACGGTTTGAGATTCTTATCTATAAGTCCCATATGATGGAAGGTCTCATAGTATAGGATGTTAATGCTGCTCCCTCCATCCATGAGCACCTTGGTGAACTTATAACCTCCCACCTGAGGCGCCACCACCAGAGCCAACTGACCCGGATTATCGACCTGGAGTGGGTGATCCTCTCTGCTCCATATGATTGGCTGTTCAGACCAACGTAGATAACGGGGTGTGGCCGGTTCAACAGAGTTGACTGCCCGCCTCTGAACCTTCCGGTCTCGCTTGTCCAAGCTAGTGGTAAAGACATGGTACTGCCCACTACTCAACTGCTTTGGGTTGCTTTGGTAACCTGACTGTTGCTTCTGTTGGTTGTAACCACCCTGGTTGTTCGGACTATTTTGACCATTATGCCCGCCTGGATTACCATTAAATCCTGAACCGGAACTTCCTCCACCGTAACCCGGCCCGGATCCTGAGCCGCCGCCAGATCCGTGATCATACCGGAAATTATTAGAATTCTTGAACTCCTGCATAATAAAACAATCCTTCCAAAGGTGGTTTGCTGGCTCCTCCTTCGTCCCATCTTTTGGACAGGGCTGGTTTAGCAAATAGTTCAGGCGGTTTGGGTTTGGGTTGGGCGCTCCACTACGATTTTTCGACCTGCCCTTGCGCCGCTGGCCATTGTCCTGTACGTTGGTATTAGCCACAAAATCCATGTTGCCATCCGCTTTACGCTTGCCTCCTCCGCCATTGCCTACCCAGTGATGCTGCTGACCTTTGGAGCTGCTGTTCTTCTTCCCCTTCCCTGTCTTGTCATCATCAGATTCGGGATCCTTGGTACTATCAGAATCAACATATTTTACCAAAGCGGCCATGAGGGTTCCCATGTCGGTGCAATGATGCTTCATCTGCCTCAATTTCAACTTCAGGGGCCCAAACCGGCAGTTGCCTTCTAGGGTTAATACTGCGGTGTCAGCGTTGATGCGGTCTGAGGAGTGCAACACTTGTGAAACCCGGCGCACCCAATGAGTCGTTGACTCTCCTTCCTCCTAGATGCATGCAGCTAAGTCCACTATCGACATAGGTTGTTTACAGGTATCCTTGAAATTGTTGATAAACCGGGCTCGTAATTGGGCCCACGAGCTGATAGAATTGGCGGGCAAGCTTTTTAGCCAATTACGGGCCATTCCTTCAAGCATCATGGTGACGTATTTCGCACACGCCGCGTCATCCACATCAAGCATCTCCATGGCCATCTCATAGCTCTCTACCCATGCCTCTGGTGGTTGATCCACCGTATAATTTGGTACCTTGCGTGGGCCTTTGAAATCCTTGGGCAAACGCACGTTGCATAAAGCGGGGACGAGGCAAGGTACCCCCAAAGAACTAGAAGTAACACCAGGATCGATTGAAATGGTTGGACGAACCGGCGTGAGCTGCCGAGCCTGATGCTGTGCGGCTAACTCGGCCTCCCTACGCGCTCGGGCCCGGTTCACCACTTCCTGAGCGTCATCAACACTACCCGTCGGGTTGTTACCACGAGGTGCTCCACGTCGTTCATTACCCAACACTGCTGGTTCATCCATATGTCTGCCATAGCTCCGGCTTGGACGGTGGGTCGAGTGGATTCGGTCACGGCTGTACGAGTACGCCTCCTGTTGGGCCAAAGCTGTCCTCAGAAGTTCCTTGACCCGTCGCGTCTCTACTGCTTGCGGCGAGTCACCTTCAACTGGAATGGCCTCCAGTCATGCAGCAGCGGCAACAAGATTGTCCATTGGGTTGGAGTAGTGACCCGGAGGGGTTAAAGCATCCCGAGGTATAATGGTGTTTTGACGAGGCGGGTCCATCTGACGGGGCTGAACCGGTGCACCGGTCCCAGGGGCTTCTGCCTGGTTCCCCTCCAGCGGATTACTGACTCTTGGTCCTGGAGTGTTGAAAAGGTCTCTGGCCTCGAAAACCGGAGGTAAGCGGGACCGGTGCTTCCTCCTAATGACTTCATGCGACGCGCTCTGATCCAACATAAGCCTGTAGGCCTGTGCGTCTAAAGCGGCCCGCTTCTGCGGCCATCCTGGTGTCCTCAGCCGCCAGATCCGCCTTGGCCTGGGTGATCTGTTCCTTTACCTTTGCAATCTCCGTGTTGTGAACGTCCTGATCTGGCGGGTTAACTTCCGCCATAAGCACAGCCAACGCATCAAATAGCTCTGATAGAACCTGAGCCAGCGGGCGCACGAGGCCTCCTGCCCCGGCGGCCGTTGCTGCTACTGAACCAGAAACCGTTGCCGCAGCTGTCGAAGAATGAAGCGCTGATTGTGTTCCGGCCATGAATATTCCAACCCGGTTGGGCAGATCAGAGGGGTCCGGAATACTGTCGCCATCGGAACAGCTCCCAATCCGGCCATCTTGTAGCTGATAAAGAGATTCGGTTTCTCCGGTCGAAGATTCGTCACCGGAACAAATGACAGTCGCCCCGCGAAATCCCGATCCGTCCTCATGACTTCCTCCATGGATGACTCCCACGAAGGCACACTTCATGTCCGGTTTAACCCGGGCGGATTGTGCACGCTGAGCCGTCTCGACGAGGTCGGTGCAGATGTCCGACTCAGGGCCCGGTTCACCGATCTTACCAATGAAAACGTGAATGCTACCAAAGGGGACCCGGTACCCGTACTCAACTGAGCCGGCCTCGGGGCCCCAGCCTGCATCGTCGATGTAGAGCCTGCCGCGACGACTCTTAGTCATCCGGCCTATAGCATAGCCCTCGAGTCCTTCAAATCGGCCCTCCAAGAACCGAAAACCACCGTGCGATAGCCCCATGGTGGGCGCCAACTGTCGTGGTTTTGTCACGACAGTTGTCCTAGAGAAAGGACTTAGTCGTGGAGCCATCGCTATGGGTTAGCTTGAAGGGGTTAAAGCGGACACAAGGACGCAAGAGAGTTTATACTAGTTCGGCCCCTTCAATGAAGGTAAAAGCCTACCTCTAGTTGTGATGGAATTGATGGGTGTTTCGATGACTAGGGAGCAAATAAGCTTCGCCTATGTCTCAAGTTGTTGTCTGTCCTTGAACCACCGCCGGGTCGTCCCCTTATATACATGGGTGATGCCTGCCGGTTCAGAGAGTCCCAACACTGGTTCATACTAGTATCCGGGTTGGTCTCTCATTGTTCCTAACTTATATTACAAGTATATGCACAAAGCTGATGTACGGCTACAGGTTGTAAACCGACTACGGGCCCTGGGCCTTTATCTGCCTCTTTGGGCTTTAACACTTTTGAACTACTGATGGAGTTAACCCGGCCCAGGTAGGCCGGTTTATGCCCAGTAGTAATATCCCCAACAATTACTGTTGGGGAAGCGAGGAAGGTTTCCGACGCACGAATTACTAGCATACACTCTCCTGTTCTACGTAACTTTGCTATATTTGCTAGTAGATGCTTAATTGGGCGTCGAAACTGTGGAAACCTGAGTACCCCAGATATTGTTATTTTGTGCCATGCCTTATTTCGTGATGATACATTCAGCATGGGCGCTATTATTGCAAAGCGGTTAAATCTTAACCGTACTAAGGGCCCCGTCCTTGGAGGCATCTTCGCCTCGCGCCTCGCTGCACATTTTAACATACCTATTAGGCATTATGAGAAGGAAGAAAATTGATGCCCCTTGTTTATTTAGATTATAAGAGTATGGTAGCACATGATTTTATTGTTAAGAATAGGGAAAATGAGCTTAACTACAAATTAATATTTGGTAAAAATCATCCTGGGACTATTACCTAGCTTGCCTGCTCCTTCCTTGTTTGATTTATCTACAGGCAAGTACCTTGTACTATTGGAGGTCATTCATGCCTACCCGAACCCTACAACAGCTACAGAACCAGAACCGGAATCACAATTTGATCCTCCACGACAGTCTGATTATCAGTGGGATCCGGAGGTGATTGCCAACCAGTGGCAATCCGAGGCTTCTTCACAGTACGACCCCAACTATTACTTTGGATATTTGCTAGGCCAGCCGTGGCCATAGACCAACTTAGGCCAAAAGCCTAAGCTTGGGGGAGTACGTATTTCTCACCGACATTACATTCATGTTCACACACTCATGCTAGGTGTCGGTGCTCATACTTTTTCACTGTATCATCCATGCTAGTTTATTTTCCTTTTTTATGCTTTCTTCTTGTGTGTTTAATAAACCTTAATAAAAAACCAAAATAATTAGTTGTAACCTTTAGTTAGTTTACTTTCCATGCTTGTAGTAGTAATTAAAAAGAAAACTCAAAAAGATTTCTCGTTCTTCTTTTTCTTGTTGGGAGCTTTCCCGTGTAAATAGTTTTACTTCTTTTCTTTCCTTAGTGGGTCGATAGGAGAAGACCATAATGAAAATGTTAAAGTGGCTCTTATATGCATTATCGTTGATCTGACAAAGAGCCCATATTACCTTGTCTTCTCTCTTGAATTGAATGCTTGCAGATTCCAGCTTAGTCCAATGCACGTGCACTATTATTATTATCCACACTATTCAGACGTGCAAGTGAAAGGAAATAATGATGTTTATATGATGAACTTATTGAGATGACAGAAGCTGGTATGAACTCGACCTCTCTTGTTTTTGTAAATATGATTAGTTCATCGTTCCTGATTCAGCCTATTATGAATAAACATGTTTGCAATCACAATTAGAGATTATAGTTGCTTATGCCATGCTTAATTAGCTAGGAGCTTATAATGGTTTACCTTGCGTGCCAACATGCTATTAAAATGGTTGTGATGTGGTATGATAGGGTGGTATCCTCTGTTGAATGATTCGAGTGGCTTGACTTGGCACATGTTCACGCATGTAGTTGAAACAAAATCAACATAGACTCTACGATATTTATGTTCATGGTGCATTATATCCTACTCATGCTTGCATTCTGAAAGGATCGATATGGTTGACTAGAGGGGGGGTGAATAGGCAACTAACAATTTTTGCTTTTCTTTAACAATTTAAACTTTGCATCAAAGTAGATTTTCTAGATATGCAACTAGGTGAGCAACCTATATTATGCAACAAGGATAGGAACACAAGCAAGCAAGAGATATGAAACAAATAAGCTTGCTCAAATAAGGGCACGAGATAACCAAGAGTGGAGACGGTGGAGACGAGGATGTGTTGCCGAAGTTCCTTCCCTTTGAGAGGAAGTACGTCTATGTTGGAGTGGTGTGGAGGCACAATGCTCCCCAAGAAGCCACTAGGGCCACCGTATTCTCCTCATGCCCTCACACAATGCGAGATGCCGTGATTCCACTATTGGTGCCCTTGAAGGCGGCGATCGAACCTTTACAAACAAGGTTGGGGCTCTCTCCACAACTTAATTGGAGGCTCCCAACAAAACCACGAAGCTTCACCACAATGGAATATGGCTCCGAGGTGACCTCAACCGTCTAGGGTGCTCAAACACCCAAGACTAACAAAATCCACACAAGAAAGTATGGGGGAAGCAAATATCCTTTGGTGGAAGTGTAGATCTAGGTCTCCTCCTTCAATCCCTAGCAAATCAACAAGTTTGAGTGGCTAGAGAGAGAGATCGGGCAAGAGAGCTTGAAGAGCATTAATGGTGGAGTGAGAGAGGTCAAAGGTAAGAGTGGTAGGTGGGAGAAGCTCCCTTATATAGTCACCCTCGATTTCCAACCGTTACTGCGATTTTTGCACTGCAGCGGTACAACCGGTCCTCGTCCCGGTACAACCGGGACTCACGGTGTATCTACAGAACCCTACCAAGCGGTACAACCGGACCAGGGGGCGGTAGTACCGGCTAAGAAAAATAACCGGACTAACCGCCTGGCCACCGCACAACCACCGCATCAAAACAGGAGCTTGACCGGTACTTGGGCAGCGCCTGGCTGGAACAACCGCATGGCCTTGAGCTCTTGGGCGGCTAAGTCCTGAGCAGAAGAACCGCTCGGACCACCGGTGGTACCGGTCATCGTGGAACGACCGGACCAACCGGGCCACTACCGCCCAAGAACCACATCAACACAGAAGCGCGAGCGGTACTTGAGCGGTGCATGGACGGAACCACCGCCCCAGCTTTTGCAGAGCATGGTGGCGGTACCACCGCCCGGAGGTAGCGGTACAACCACTCGAGCAAAACTGGTGAGCGACAAGACCCAGCGGTACAACCGCTCTAGAGAGCGGTACAATGGCTGGGCAGAAACAGGAGCAGGAAAGAAAGGGGAAGAGGCAAGGAAAGCTCTTTCTCTCACACACACCTGAGGAAGGCAAAAAGAGGGTGATGAAAGTGTACGTGACCTGATTCCCCCAGAGCTTCCTAATGAGGATTCCCTCTTGATAGTACGGGTACTCTACGACCAAAGAAAATGAAAGCGTAGAGGACACGTCTTCGATCTTTTCCGTCGAGAGGCAATAGCAATCCGATGTAAGCCTAAGCATCGAGAACCTGAAATATATAGCACATGATTAGACCACAAAGGGTTGTCATCATCATCCAAAACATAAAGAAGGGAAATGCCCTTTCAATCTCCCCCTTTTTGGTGGATGATGACAACAACACGATTTGCAAGAGATAAGTCAATGAAATCTAGACGGAACTCCCCCTGAATGTGTGCCCCAACAAGAACTAGCTGTTAGAAAGCATGGGCACACTTTCAGGACTAGACTCCCCCTAATTTTATAGACTCACCACTCTGATCACAAATGGAGAGACAATATAATACTTAGAGGCAATACTAACGATAAAGACCTACGAACGGAAAGGTAAACGGAGAACAGAAGTCTCACACACAGCAAGGAACGAAACAAGTCCATGAACAGAGACCAACACTAAACACGAGAAAAAGGAGAAAACCGAAGCAAATCCCCGAGACCTATAGAACCCTCTTCCCCTTTGGCATCAAGACACCAAAAAGGAAAAGAGAGAAACTAGCGTCCCAAAGCTCAGGCGTCCTCCTCTGACTCGGTCGCATCTGGATCCTCATCATCATAGTCGTCATCGTCGTCGTGATCAGATTCTTCCATGGCATTGTCAGCTGCTGCAAACGAGGATTATGGCTGGGGAGGGGCTTCATCATCAGTCCAGGTGCTATGGGTAGAAATCCAACGCTCCTCTGGGGTGATGCTCTTCTCAGAGCCACTCTGAACCTGCATGTTGAGGTGCTTCATCATTGCAATTTGGCGACACCGTGCAAGCTTCTCATTGACATGTGCCTCATACATCTTCTTCTGGATGTCAGCCTGGAGACAAAAGGTCGTCTTCACCTTGGCATTAAGCTTGGCCACCCATGAAGGCTTGGCCCCTGGCTCCAGCTCAAAGTCCTCATCATCAGAAGTAGCATAAACATCCTCAGGAGCATTTGCAGGGAAGCGAGGCTCGGCATGCTTCTTCTTCTTAAGGAGCTTGACCTCATGAACAGTGAGGTTGTCTGGAGAAGTGAGGAGCTCTCCAGGACGACGAACAGCCCACACAGAGTTCAGAAAGCACATGACAAACGGAGCATAGATTGGGACTTTACGATAGATGACCATGTTGTACATCTCATGCCACAGCCAATTTGACACATCAAACGTTGCCCCTGTCCCCACCATGGTCTTCATAGCAACCATCAAATCAACCATATAGCCATGAATCTCATCTTGATTGCCCACTTTGGGCAAGAGCACATTGCGGAACACTCGGTGCATGATGGCATAGACCTTCTCCAAATCATTGGATTCTCCAATAATCCCACAGCCCCGAATGTACAGAGGGGCAAGATTCTCCTTAGGCATGGACTCATGAAAATCATGAGGATGAATGCCACCCCTTCCTTCCAGACCGGTATCCTCATACCCAATAGCATTGTAGAAAGCCCTCCAGGGAACATGAAACAATTCATCGCGACACATGAAGGTGAGAGTGTGAGCATCATCTTCCGCAAAATGAACCGTGGCATAGAACTGATGGATAAGTTGAACATCAAAGTCGCAGTTGACTGACATGATCTTGACAAGATCAAACTCCTCGTAGAGAGCCAGTGCCTCACCAAAATACTCCATGTTGTTTCTCCAATGGTCAAAATCAATTGTCCACTCCTTGGCATATCTGTTCTTGTTGTGCTGAAAGAGTTCATGAACAATCCGCACTTGCATCTCATTCCGGAACTGAACAGTGTTCCAACGGCGAGCAATGGGAACCTCATACGGATTCTTTGAACGGAAGGCTTCCAAATCCTTGGCTTTCTAATGATGCAACGGATAACCACACGTTGCTTAGCAGCTGCAGACTTTTCACGGCGAGTGGGCTTGGTGGGAATCACAACTTCTTCATCATCAGACACAACCGGGCGCAAGGTCCTTCGTGCCCTCTTCTTGGTCTTGCGAGGAGCAGAGCGAGAACTAGAGCCACCTAAACACACACACGAAAAGAACACACAAAAACCCAACGAGGATGAGAGGATTGCACCCACTAGCAGAAAAGGAACAAGTTGCAGCAACAGAGAAGATAGAACAGTGCTTTGTGGTTGATATACTCCGGTTGTACCGGATCTTCCGCCGGTAGTACCGCTCCAGCGGTTGTACCGCCCGTAGGGGCGGTAGAACCGCTGAGAGTGGCACTACTAGGGAAGATAGATCTAACCGAGGCATACGAATCACACAAGTAATATTCCGAATTCTAAGTGCTGCAAACAAGATGGGAGGCTAACAAAGATCTCTTCTAAACCAGAGATCAAACACTAAACGCGGAATGTTAAGAAAAGACCTAGACTAGGAAGAACCCTAGAAAGATCTAGAAGCAAAGAACATGAGGCATTACCACCATCCATGGGAAGAGATCGGGAGGCCTCCACGGAGAGAATCCACGGAGAGCAAAGGATCTGAAGTGCGAGACGCACTCCGGGGCAGGGGTAGAGATGGCCGGCGGCTAGGGCAAAGAGGAATGAGGACGAAGGGAAAAAGGACAACCCTTCAGCCTCGTCAAGTATATATAGGCCCGTAGACACGCCCCGGTAGAACCGCTTAGGGGAGCGGTTGTACCGCTTGTCAGGTACAGATCGGTGGTTGGAGGCAGTACTTCCGGTGCCTGGGAGGCAGCGGTAGTACCACATAGCGTCAACCGGTAGTACCGGACGTGGGTAACCGTGGGTTTGAGCGGTGGAACCGCCCCCAAGCACCGAACGGAGACCCATTGGGACGGCACAACCCGGTACCAGCGGTAGAACCGCTCGAGATATCGGTTGTACCGCCTGACCACCTATGCCCAAACCAAGATCAAATGAGTGCAATCCGAAGGGAGGAAGAAGGGGAGAACCTAACACAAGGAGCAAAAACGGAACAAGAGAAAACAACACGAGAGCAACAAGGCTAACTACAACCTCCCGAAGAGAGGACGGTGGCCGAGGCCACCTATGTTTGAGTCAATTGGTATGGCACCGCGAAGAATTATCCTTGGGTCCATGACCAAAACTCGTCTTTGAAGCACAAGAACCATCAAACATGGCTAATGTGAAGGAGTCGATCAATTTATGCATAATGGGGGGAGGGAGAGTTCATTGAGAGAACATCACTCCCCATATGTCCATGCCTACACCTAGACTAGACAACAAATTGAGCGAGGTAGGATGTGCAAGGGTTCAAGCCACATTGCTTGAATCAATGATATTTAGCTCATGCCTTAACTCGCGAAATCTTGCTTCATCCAAGGGCTTCGTGAAAATATCTGCAAGGTTGTCATGAGTGCTGACATAGTTGAGCTCGATCTCTCCTCGCCTAATGTGATCCCGAATGAAGTGATACCGGATCTCAATATGCTTCGTCTTGAAGTGTTGCACCGTGTTAAGAGAGATCTTGATGGCAGTTTCATTGTCACACCAAAGAGGCACTTTGTCACAAGTGACATCGTAATCCTTTAAAGTTTGCCTCATCCATAGGAGCTGAGCAAAAAATTCCGGCGGCAACATACTCCACCTCAGTGGACGAGAGAGACAAACAACTTTGCTTTTTGGAAGACCAACTTACCAAAGAGCAGCCAAGGAATTGGCACCCTCCGGAAGTGGACTTCCTATCCACTTTGTCTCCCGCCCAATCGGAATCCGAGTACCCTACAAGCTTGAAGTTTGATCCTCTTGGGTACCATAAGCCAAAGTTTGGGGTATGAGCCAAATGTCGAAAGATTCATTTGACCGCCACATAGTGACTTTCCTTAGGTGCGGCTTGAAACCGTGCACAAATTCCCACACTCAACATGATGTCCGGTCTAGATGCACAAAGGTAAAGCAAGGAACCAATCATGGAACGATATACCTTTTGATCCACCACTTTACCATTGGGATCTAAGTCAAGTTGGCACTTGGTGGGCATTGGAGTGGAAGCCGGCTTGACGTCACTTAGCTTGAATCTCTTGAGCATGTCTTGAGTGTATTTGGATTGATTGATGAAGGTTCTTTCTCTTCTTTGCTTCACTTCGAACCCTAGAAAGAACTTCAACTCCCACATGGAGGACATCTCGAACATTGAGGTCATGAGAGCGGCAAATTCCTCATTGATAGCTTTGTTAGGAGAACCAAAGATAATATCATCAACATATAATTAGCACACAAACAACTCCCCTTTGACCTTCTTAGTAAAAAGAGTGGGGTCGATTAGCCCAACTTCAAAACCACGGTCTTGTAACAACTCGGTAAGGTGGTCATACCACGCACGTGGGGCTTGTTTAAGGCCATAGAGTGCCTTATCGAGTTGATACACATGATCGGGAAAGTAGGGATCCTCGAACCCGGGGGGTTGCTTGATGTAAACCAATTCATTAATGGGACCATTAAGAAAAGCACTCTTCACATCCATTTGTTGTAACTTAAAGTTATGATGAGAAGCATATGCAATCAACATGCGAATGGATTCAAGACGAGCAACGGGAGCAAAGGTTTCACCATAGTCGATACCCTCGACTTGGGAGTAGCCTTGTGCTACCAAACGAGCCTTGTTGCGAATGATAATCCCATGGGCATCTTGCTTGTTCTTGAATATCCACTTGGTTCCAATGACATTGTGGTTCCCCGTTGGCCTTGGCACCAATCTCCACACTTTGTTGCGCTCGAAGTTGTTGAGTTCTTCGTGCATGGCATTGAGCCAATCCGGATCTTCTAGCGCCTCATAGACCTTGTGGGGTTCCACACAAGAGACAAACGCGTGATGCTCACAATAATTTGCTAATTGTCTACGAGTGCTTACCCCCTTTCTTAAGCTTCCAAGCACATTTCTCATGAGATGATCCTTGGTGGAGAGCTTGGATGCAATCTTGGCGGCACGACGCTCTAATTCATCCTCGGTGGTGAGTTGAGGAGCGGTTACTTGATCATCTTGAGCGCCGTCATGAACTTGTTCTTGATCTTGAACTTGCTCGGGGGAGAGAAGTTGACCTTGGGCATCACTTGGTGTGTCAACACCGTCTTGAGTATGATCTTGCCCTTGGTCTTGTTCATGGGGTTGAGGGCCTTCACTTTGTTCTTCGGAAGCGTGTGGGCCTTGGGTTGATGATGGCTCCACTTGAGTGGAGCATTTTCCTTCTCCTTTGGCCACAAGGGGTTCCTCAATGGGTAGGATAAAACCAACACCCATTCTTCTTATGGCTTGAGGAGGAATTTCATCACCTACATCACAAGTGCCACTTTGCTCCACTTGGGAGCCATTATTCTCTTCAACCTCCATGTTACACGTCTCCTCAATAAATCCCATGGATTTATTGAGGACACAGTAAGCATGAGAGTTAGTAGCATAACCAACAAATATGCCCTCATGAGCTCTAGCCTCAAATTTAGACAACCGAACTTCTTTCTTGAGAATGAAACACTTACACCCGAATACCCGGAAGTACTTGAGGTTGGGCTTGTTACCGGTGAGTATCTCATATGGAGTCTTGTTCAAGCCCTTGCGGAGGTAGAGCCGATTGGATGCATGACACGCGGTGTTGATGGCTTCGACCCAAAAGTTGTACGGAGACTTGAACTCCGCCATCATGGTCCTTGCCGCATCCATCAACGTCCGGTTCTTCCTCTCCGCAACACCGTTTTGTTGAGGGGTGTAGGGTGCGGAATATTGATGTTTGATTCCCTCATCACTAAGAAACTCATCCAAGGTGTAGTTTTTGAACTCGGTGCCGTTGTCACTTGTTATTGTCAAGATCTTTGCATTGTGTTGACGTTGTGCTTCATTTGCAAAGTCAATGACAGTTTGTTGGGTCTCGCTCTTCCTCTTGAAGAAATACACCCACGCGTACCTTGAGTAGTCATCCACAATCACCAAGAAATACTTCCTACCTCCGAGACTATCGAAGGATGGAGGCCCAAAGAGATCCATGTGAAGGAGCTCCAAAGGCCTCTTTGAATAAATGATAGTCGTGGGAGGGTGAGCCTTCTCATGTAGCTTTCCTTCGATACAGGCACTGCAAGCACGATCTTTAGCAAAACTAACATTCGTTAGTCCACGGACATGGTCCCCCTTGAGGAGACTTTGCAAAGATCTCATATTGACATGGGCTAAACGGCGATGCCAAAGCCATCCCACATCAACTTTAGCCATTAGGCATGTCGCGGTCTTAGTGGGTCGCTCCGAAAAGTTAATCACATATAGACCGTTCTCGACATGCCCAACAAAGGCTACTTTAAGAGTCTTGCTCCACAAGAGGGCCACGGTATCAATATCAAAGAAAGTGGCAAAGCCCATGATTGCAAGTTGACGAACGGAAAGTAAATTGTATGCAAGGGACTCAACAAGCATGACCTTCTCTATCATGAGATCATGAGAGATGACCACCTTGCCAAGTCCCAATACCTTAGAAGATGAGGCGTCACCCCACTTGACATTGGTAGGCATAGATGGAACCTTGTGCACGTCCACCACCAAGTCCTTGCTTCCGGTCATATGATTTGTAGCTCCGCTATCGAGCAACCATGATCCACCACCGGAAGCAAACACATACAAGAGATCAATGCTTGGTTTTAGGTACCCATTTAGTAATGGGTCCTTTAATGTTAGTAACAAGGGTCTTAGGAACCCAAATATACCATTCAATATACTCATGAAGAGAACCAACAAATTTGGCATAAACATGCCCATCACTAGCACGACATAGCACATAAGAAGGATTAAAATCGCCGGCTTTGTTGGGAGGGGTGACATTGCCCTTCTTGACATTGTTCTTCTTATTCTCCTCGGGGGCACTCCCTCCCTCCCTCACAAAGGTTTGCATGAGGGGAGGAGGTCGTTTGGTCTTGTCATTCTTCTTCTTGTTCTTGGAGTCGGGCACGTACCCAACCCCTTCCTTGACCACACTTCCCTTTTGGTTGATCAAGAGATCGTTGAGGTTCTTCTTGCCTTGTACGCAAGTCGCAAGACCTCTCTCAAGTTGCTCCTTCAACTTAGCATTTTCCTCAACAAGATGTATATGCTTACATCACAGGTTAGTAGCATTTGCATTATCAATTAAAACCATATAAGGAAAAGTTGCTTTCTCCTTAGTTAGCTTCACTTGGAGTTGATCACGAGACTCCTTGAGACTAGCGTGAATACCCTTCAAGGCCTTGTGGGCCTTGTCAAGTATATCAAACTCCTCTTTGAGTCTAGCAAGATCAACCCCGAGTTTGGCCTTCTCGGAATTTAGCACACGAGAAACAATGAGGACATGATCATAATCTTTCTTTAACTTAACATGATCAACGTTGTGTGACTCCTCAAGAGCCAAACGAAGACCACGCTCTTCCTCAAGAGCATTGGAAAGATCCGAAATCTCATCGGCATAGTCACGACTATGCCCTTCCATCTTAGAGATGGTGTCTTCGTGAGCCTCGATCATGTCATTGGCCTCACCAAGTTGTTCCAAGAGAGCAACAAAGTGCTTCTTGGATTTTCCCTTGAGTTTGCCCATAAAGGCCTCAAACTCGTTAGCCTCCACATTAGCTCCCTCAAGTTCATTAATGCTATCCGTTGGGGAAGGATGATTAATGATGGTAGTTTTGATGTTGGATGTTACCTTGTTGGTGGCTTTAGCCATAAGGCACTTGGCGGTGATGCTCTCGTTGGGTGAGTCGAAGAGAGACACCCGTGACGTTGTTGCAATGGCAACGGAGGCCATGGCAACCGACTCATCATCTTCATCATCGTCATCATCCTCATTGTACTCTTCTTGCACAACCAAAGCCTTGGGAGGAGTCTTCTTGGTGAAGTTGTTCTTGTTGGGGAACGACTTGGCCTTGTCCTTTTGGATGAGTTTGCCACCATTGTCTTCCCTCTTCTCATACGGGCATTCCGCAACGAAATGACTCACGTTGCCGCAATTGTAGCAAGTCCTTACACGTTGCTTGCCCCTTGTGCCACTCGAGTTGTTTTTGCTAAAGTTGGGCCTCGAGTTTTTCTTGCTCCAAAATTGCCTTGAAGCAAGTGCCATGTGTTCATGATATGCATACTTCGTATCTTCGGGGTTGCTCTCCTCTTCTTCCTCTTCTTCTTCTTCCACGGTGAGCTTGGCCTTCAATGCAAGGTTAGGCTTCTTTGCCCGTTGAGAGCGAAGCACCGCATTGTCGGCGGTCTTGTCCAAAATGTTCATGGCCACAAACTCATCCAACACTTCGCTTGAGGTCAAAGTGTGGAAGTCCGGTCTTTGACGAATGACGGAGGACATGGCCTTGTGGTAGGGCATCATTGCCTTGAGGAATTTGCGCTTGATCCAATTGTCATCCGTGTCCTTGCTCCCGTGATCTCGTAGTGAGACCGCGAGTTTGGTTACTCTCCGATAAAGCTCACGAGGTTCTTCATCTTCCTTCATTGCAAACTCATCGGCCTCATCTTGTACCACTTCATAGTTGGAGTGTTGAATGCTTGCGCTTCCCCGGTAGAGAGACACGACACAATGCCATGCATCTTTGGCCAAGGCGAAGGGACGAAGATGAGGTAGGTCTTCGGGTGGAATTGCATCTTGAATGATGAAGAGAGCATTCTCATTGAATTGATTATCCGCGGCTTCTCGAGGAGTGAAGTTGCTTGGATCATGTGGATAGAAACCTTCTTCAATGATTCTCCAAAGGTTAGTGTTCACATGATTTAAATGACGTTTAAAGCGGTAAACCCAAGAATCAAAATCCTCATTTTTCACAATCTTAGGGGGAGGACCGGCATGATTCAGATGAGTGGAAGGAACCGGTCCACCATAAACAAGTGGTGGTTCCACATGGGCAAAGATGCCGGTGCCATTCTTGCCACTAGAAGAAGGAGCCTTTTCACTACTAGCTTCCCCCTTGTCGGGGATAGCATCCGTCACCTTGTTGGCGGGATCATCCACTTTCAACGGTGCGGTGGATAGTTTAAGCCCCTCAAGAAATTTAGTAAACATGCTTTCAACTTCGGTCGTCATGGAGGTTTTCAATGTCTCCAAGGCCACATTGAACTCCTCACGTGAGACCGAAGTTCCCCCATCGCCCGTAGACGAGATAGGATTCACACCGGAGTGTTCCTCCACACCGTCTACGGTATCAACCATACTCTTTGGACGGTAAAGTCCTTAATAAAGAGACGAGGCTCTGATACCAATTGAAAGGATCGATATGGTTGACTAGAGGGGGGGGTGAATAGGCAACTAACAATTTTTGCTTTTCTTTAACAATTTAAACTTTGCATCAAAGTAGATTGTCTAGATATGCAACTAGGTGAGCAACCTATATGATGCAACAAGGATAGGAACACAAGCAAGCAAGAGATATGAAACAAATAAGCTTGCTCAAATAAAGGCACGAGATAACCAAGAGTGGAGACGGTGGAGACGAGGATGTGTTGCCGAAGTTCCTTCCCTTTGAGAGGAAGTACGTCTCCGTTGGAGCGGTGTGGAGGCACAATGCTCCCCAAGAAGCCACTAGGGCCACCGTATTCTCCTCACGCCCTCACACAATGCGAGATGCCGTGATTCCACTATTGGTGCCCTTGAAGGCAGCGACCGAACCTTTACAAACAAGGTTGGGGCTCTCTCCACAACTTAATTGGAGGCTCCCAACAAAACCACGAAGCTTCACCACAATGGAATATGGCTCCGAGGTGACCTCAACTGTCTAGGGTGCTCAAACACCCAAGAGTAACAAAATCCACACAAGAAAGTATGGGGGAAGCAAATATCCTTTGGTGGAAGTGTATATCTAGGTCTCCTCCTTCAATCCCTAGCAAATCAACAAGTTTGAGTGGCTAGAGAGAGAGATCGGGCAAGAGAGCTTGAAGAGCATTAATGGTGGAGTGAGAGAGGTCAAAGGTAAGAGTGGTAGGTGGGAGAAGCTCCCTTATATAGTCACCCTTGATTTCCAACCGTTACTGCGATTTTTGCACTGCAGCGATACAACCGGTCCTCGTCCCGGTACAACCGGGACTCACGGTGTATCTGCAGAACCCTACCAAGCGGTACAACCAGACCAGGGGGGCGGTAGTACCGGCTAAGAAAAATAACCGGACTAACCGCCTGGCCACCGCACAACCACCGCATCAAAACAGGAGCTTGACCGGTACTTGGGCGGTGCCTGGCCGGAACAACCGCATGGCCTTGAGCTCTTGGGCGGCTAAGTCCTGAGCGGAAGAACCGCTCGGACCACCGGTGGTACCGGTCATCATGGAACGACCGGACCAACCGGGACACTACCACCCAAGAACCGCATCAACACAAAAGCGCGAGCGGTACTTGAGCGGTGCATGGACGGAACCACCGCCCCAGCTTTTGCAGAGCATGGTGGTGGTACCACCGCCCGGAGGCAGCGCTACAACCGCTCGAGCAAAACTGGTGAGCGACAAGACCCAGCGGTACAACCGCTCTAGAGAGGGGTACAACCGCTGGGCAGAAACAATGAGCAGGAAAGAAAGGGGAAGAGGCAAGGAAAGCTCTCTCTCTCACACACACCTGAGGAAGGAAAAAAGAGGGTGATGAAAGTGTACGTGACCTGATTCCCCCAGAGCTTCCTAATGAGGATTCCCTCTTGATAGTACGGGTACTCTATGACCAAAGAAAATGAAAGCGTAGAGGACACGTCTTTGATCTTTTCCTTCGAGAGGCAATAGCAATCCGATGTAAGCCTAAGCATCGAGAACCTGAAATATATAGCACACGATTAGACCACAAAGGGTTGTCATCATCATCCAAAACATAAAGAAGGGAAATGCCCTTTCACATTCGGTGTTGATTAATTTTAATGCATGTTCATGACTGTTGTCGCCCTCTAGCTGGTCGCTTCCCAGTCTTTTGCTAGCCTTCACCTGTACTAAGCGGGAATACTACTTGTGCATCCAATTCTGTGTGGGATATACCCCGCGGCGTAAACCGGCCGGAGGTATAACCCGGCCGGACTTGGCGGTTTTCTTGAGGCCCGGCTGGGACTTGACGATTCCCTGGTGACCCGTTTGGACTTAGCGGTTTATGATTCATTGGTAATCCGGCAGGCGGGTCACAGGAGCGACAAGACCCGGTGGCCCAACGGGCGGTTCATGAAGGCCGGTTCATACTATGGTGGGCCGGTTTAAGAGGAAAGGCATGAGGAATATTTGTCTTACAAAGAGTTAAGACCTGGACTTGTATCCGGTTTGTATTAGAGATAGACTAGTCCTAATCCTAATAGGACTCCACATGTAAACCGCCCCTTCAACATATATAAGGTGGGGCAGAGCTCCTCAAAGAAGGACAAGATTCACAAGTTCCACAAGTTGGACAAGTTAGGTTTAGACAATAGCTCTCGAGATAGAGCACTCTTGTAACCGTGATCATCATCATCAATATCAATGAAGCAGGATGTAGGCTTTTACCTCCACCGTGAGGGGCCGAACCTAGGTAAAACATCGCGTCACTCGTCCCGCTCAACCCCTCTCAAGCTACCACATAGATGCGTTGGCCTCACGATTAAGTCCTGACACTAAGGACATCTGCCGTGACAATTCCATGATAGTTGGCGCCCACCGTGGGGCTTGCGCACGGTGGTGTTGAGTTCTTGGAGGAATTCCTTCAGGGATCGGGAAACTTCCGATCAACCGGATGAAGAAGAGCCGGCGTGAACAGATGTACATCAGCAATGAGCAGTTTAGATTTGGATCGAGGCAAGCTAGAGTTGCATAAGCCGCTGCAGGCGCCAGGGTGATCCGCCAGCCGGATCGCTTTGAAGGGCCGCTGTAAGTCACTGAACAGAGAAGCGATGAGTGCTACTCCACGTCATCACACAAGGGGACAAACGATGAAGCATTGTCGGAGGCCGAAGCGTGCACGCTGCCGGTTGTACGTGCAAACAATAAGATTGAAAGAGAAGCCAGCCCGCAGGCGGAGATCCCTTGATTGACATGCAAAAAAAGGAGCAGGCCAACCACGACCCGGAGGAGGATTGAGTCGAGGGTGGGTCCTTGCATCGCCCGCCTCCGAGCCATGGCCGGTTTGACTCCGCTCGTGCAGCTGCGCCCAACCGCCTCGGGGCGGCCCCCTTCGCCGCTGCTGGGGTCAAGCCGGCCTGCCCTGCTCAAACCGCCGGCCAACAAGCTGATCCACCTCCACTGGCTCGCCCAAATGGTTTAGCTCCGCGCACGGCTTCAAATCGCCGACACCTCACCTTCTACTCCAAATCGGCCACCCCGGGTCACCGTTCCTCTACATTTACTGATGCCGGCTTCGTCGACCTCCTCTGTTGCTGCCGTCGAGTCACCAGCCTCCACACCTGCTGCGGCGCCTCAAGCCACGAGCTCGTTTCAATCGCCATGCCGCCATGTCTCTGTTTCCAGGCTGAGTCACCAAGGTCTCGCGGCCGTTGCTTCAGAGAGCTGCTTCGTTACGAGTCGCTGGCGCCCCTTGGATTTCGGGCGCACTCAACCTCCGAGGTGTCGCGTCGCCGCTGTGGGCATGGCCTTAACCCGTCGTGGTTGACCCGCCATGGTCGATCCGTCGTTGCTCCGTCCGAGTCAAGCCGACCTGCTGCCGCCTACTCCGAGCCACCGTCGTTCCTGCGGGCCGGGTCCGCGGCCGGCTTCGCGCCGAGTCGCTTCAAATCGCCGACCTGCGAGTCACCATCGAGAACACTCCAGTTTCGCCGACCCGTTTGACTCCGAGCTGCTTCGACCTCGAGTCACGGGTTACCAATGAACCGACCGCTTCAGTTTTTGCCAAGTCGCCGGCCCTTGCAGTGGGTCGCCGGACCAGTGCCTCCTCAAACCGCCATCTTGCCTTGCCGCCACCATGGTTCATTCCGCTACTGCGGATGAACCGCCGTCTGCTCACTTTCAACTTGCCCACGCACGCGACTACTACAACTCCGAGCGCCCCCGTTTCCGTCGTATTACCCCGCTGATGTGTCAGGCTGAAACCCAGTTTTTGTTGGCTTGTCTCTGTTTTTTCCGAATCAAGATTTCGGTCCGAGCTTCTTCAGAAATTAGCACTGCCGGCCTGACTAAGTGCCCAGCCAGAGCACATGTTTGCTGCCTTTATACGCAATATTTTCTGTTTAATCTAGTCTCACGTATGTCGTCGGTGTCGAATTTGGACTTCATGTCAAACACCCTCCAACATCAAGGTCGACAGCACAAGTCCATTATACTGTCAAAGAGACACAAGCGACAGACTGAATCAAATACTGGATGACGTGGTATTCATGCAAAAAGAATAAAGGAACAGTGAGATTCAAAGGAGGACAGGGTCACGTTTCAAAATGTTGTCAAAGAATGGTGCTGACATGCTGTGGAGCTCCATCAACATTACGTGGAGCTAAAAAGCTATTATTAATTCACGTCCAGACAAAAGTATGGAGCATTACTATTACTACGTGCATAAATTTCACATACAGATCATCCAGATGAATCAGGTGACATCCATCTAAGCTTATTTTATTAGCACGCATTATTTTGTCAAAGAACAATTACTTTGATCTGTGTGTTTTTATATGCAGGACAATTATTCGCCACGACATTGGCGTTACACCATGCATATGGAGCGCGCACTGGCATCATTACATACTGGCTTTTGACCATTCTGCACTGCTGAACGGACGCGCGCAAACCGCCTGTGGTCCGGTTTACATCAACACGCGGCCGGTTCTCCATCTACGCCGGCTTACAATGCCCGCAGGCGACTCCCCGTCCGCGCCGGTTCACAATACCCGCAGGCGGCTCTTCGTCTGCGCCGGTTTACAACTCCCGCGGCCGACTCTCCCGTCCGCGCCGACTTACTACGCCGTGGCCGGCTCATTTTGCTGTGCCGTCTCTGAAGCTGCGGCCGTCTTTGTCGTCCGTCTCTCGCGGCCTGGTCTACTTCAACATACCGGGCCGCACCTGTCTGCATGAGCTATTTATTGGGCGCACAAGTCGCCGCCACTACAGCTTTGATTAACTTCAAATCGCCAGTTGGAAGGAACCATTGGCCGAGTTGCTGACACGGCTCATATGGGATCATTTACAACCCGCCGCAGTCACCTCAACCTTCTATGGATTCACATAGTGCTATCAATGCCAATGATATACAAATTATGCCGGTTTATATCACGGTCAAATATGGAGAGTCTCAAGCCAACTCCTCGAGTCATCTTTGAAACTCGGGGGCTACGATGACATGACTCAGCGAATCTTGCCAATTTTAGCAAATTTAAGAACCCCAGGATGATGGAGGGAAGGATAACCCGGTCCTGGAGGCTACTGTTATATTGATGAAAGTTTAAAGGCCGTCAGAAAATTTTCGGCTTAGAAAGTATATGACAGTTATAAAATCCCGGCTCGATGAAGAAGTTCCAGGTCTTCAGAAACGACTCCGGTTTAGAATCCGACTCAAGAGACATCTTTCTCCCACAAAGCTCTGAAGCGCTCAAATCCGGTTTAACAATGTCCGGTTCAAAAAGGAATTAATTTCTCACAAGTTCGAGTTTAAAGGCTGTCAAAAAAATTCCGGCTGAAAATGAAGATTCCAGTTTAAAATCTGGTTCAAGGGAAACATATCTCCCACAAAGCTTTCAAGCTCTCAATATCCGGTTTAACATCCGGTTCAAGAAGGATTTATATCTTGCAAAAAAATAAAAAATTGCCGAAGAGGACCTGCTGCCACGATGCGCGGTTCAAACATGGGTATCCCGCCTTACTGGCCTGCCATATTATTAATCACATGGGGGCGTCTGCTTCATAAAGCGGGGTCTCTGTTCTTTTGCATCATGCGTGGTTACACGGAGTTGTTCTGTTTTAAAGCGGCCTACGGTTTACCCCTTGAAAATTTTATAAACATCACTTGGGGGCTTGGTCATGTCCGAACCAATGCAATACCTCTTGATAGGCGAGAGCCACCAGATCACTTGGGGACTTGGTCACGTCTGAACCAGTCATGCCTCTTGATTGGCCTAAGGCCACAGAATCACTTGGGGGCTTGGTCGAACCCGAACCATTGCCATGCCACTTGATCGGCATAAATGCCACGGTTTCATTTGGGGACCTGGCTGACTTGAACCATAGCTACACCTATCAGGAGCTTGGTCGTGTCCGACCATGGTAACGCCATTTGATCAGCTCAAATAAGCCTCTTTTTGCAAATGGTTTTATCATTGCCTTTGCTTCAATATTTTCCTTGATAACTGTTTCTTTTATTTTTGTTGCGTTTTTAAACCGACAAAGTTTTAAACCGGCCCAAACTGCCAATTACAAATTGATGGAACACGGTCAAATCTTAATCCGGAGACTATCTGCCCGGTTTGATTTTCTGTTACCATCCTATTATGGAGTAAACTGGTGTTTATCACAGCCCGACACGGTTTTATCATAAACCGGCACAATATGGAAGGAGTTATCAGTATTCAAGATTGGGGTTATCACCTTTACTACAAAAATTTGGTAAAACCAACAATGTGATTCAATGTCACATGTATGATCTATTTCACATTTGATTATTCTTAAGGGCAGCCTTGGTTATAAACCCGGGTTATATATTGGTAATTATGACCCGTCCAACGGTAAACCGCCAAGACACTTTAAACTTCTTGTATGCAGAAATAGGTTTGTTAAACCGGCCTGGCTTTGGACTATAAGTCGCCAGTATATATATGTGGATTGCTCCATTGGAATCATGCGCTTATAAATCATTGGGTCATATTATTCAAATAGCCAAACTTGGCTGAATTTTCATTATGATATTGAATGAATAAGGTTTTCACCGGATTATATTATCTTGAATAGCCAACATGGCTGGATTTTTATGGTTATTAATAACCGGTATTATTAAGTTTTCAAAGTTGTTATAGCACAATGTCTATTATTTTATCAAAGGATATGATTTATTCTACAATGGAAGGAATAGTCCCGAGTCGTTGCAGGCTTACAACCCGGCACTTGGGGGCTACATTATTCAAATTGAGATTACATGCAAGTTTCATGTCGCTGCAAGCATGCACCATGACACTTGGGGGCTAATGCAAAGTCATTTTTACTAGTCTTATTGAAGACCCGACTCATCATATTATAATGAGCCGGCCCTTGGGGGCTACCAATTGCTCCTATCAACAATTCAAGGTACACAAGTTTTCGTCCATAATATTGAAGAATCAATTGCTCAGTTGGTAAAGCACAAAGCTATTAACCTTGTGGACGTGGGTTCAAGCCCTACGATAGAAGCTACATTATAATATGTTATTTTCATTAAAGTATATATATCAAGTCCCGGTTCAGTATTATCTTACTAAGCCGGCCCTTGGGGGCTACATGTTGCTGTTCAAAGTTTACAAGATTATATTTACAAAGTCCCTGCTCATTATTGCAAAATGACCCGGCCCTTGGGGCTACACTGGTTGAAGTTTTTATGAGCATCAAGCAATTACAAGTCCCAAGTTGCTGCAAACATGACAATTCGGCACTTGGGGGCTACATATATGGAGTATTCAGTTTTGAGATGAACAAACCGGATTTCTTCAAGGTTGAAACACTTATTGGAGCAACTCTTAAGTTATCACTATGTTCTCCTCTTAAGACTTGGGGGCTACAGGTATTATGCATATAAAGGAGGAATATCTTCATTTTATCAGTTTTGAGCAAATCAGGAAGAAACAACAATTATGACCCGATGCCATCAATATTTATAAACCGGCCATTTTGGTAATATTAAACCGGCAAGTTTTACATCTTCAAACCGGCTGAATATCAGATAAGTATTTCAAGACCCATATTTCTTAAACCGGCGCTTTGGGAGCTGAGTCAAAGGATTTATTCTTCACAATATTTCTCTGTGACAAACCAATGTCGGCAAATTGATTATGAAGCTGGTTTGTTGACCCGGACTTCCCTGAAGGAGGAAATAACAAGGACTTAAGGGTGATCAGGTGCCGGTTTACAAAGAATTCTTAACCCGGAGCATAACCTGTCAAATTTGTTCTTGTGTTTTGGCAGCATAAGTTTACCATGGATAAATCCAAGCTAAACTTGGGGGCTAATGTCGGGGATATACCCCGCGGCGTAAACCGGCCGGAAGTATAACCCGGCCTGGCTTGGCGGTTTTCTTGAGGCCCGACTGAGACTTGACGATTCACTGGTGACTCGTTTGGACTTGGCGGTTTATGATTCATTGGTAATCCGGCAGGCGGGTCAGAGGAGCGACAAGACCCGGTGGCCCAACGGGCGGTTCATGAAGGTCGGTTCATACTATGGTGGGCCGGTTTAAGAGGAAAGGCATGAGGAATATTTGTCTTACAAAGGGTTAAGACCTGGACTTGTATCCGGTTTGTATTAGAGATAGACTAGTCCTAATCCTAATAGGACTCCACATGTAAACCGCCCCTTCAACATATATAAGGAGGGGAAGGGCTCCTCAAAGAGGGACAAGATTCACAAGTTCCACAAGTTGGACAAGTTAGGTTTAGACAATAGCTCTCGAGATAGAGCACTCTTGTAACCGTGATCATCATCATCAATATCAATGAAGCAGGATGTAGGCTTTTACCTCCACCGTGAGGGGCCGAACCTGGGTAAAACATCGCGTCACTCGTCCCGCTCAACCCCTCTCAAGCTACCACATAGATGCGTTGGCCTCACGACTAAGTCCTGACACTAAGGACATCTGCCGTTTCAATTCCATGACAGTTGGCACCCACCGTGGGGCTTGCGCACGGTGGTGTTGAGTTCTTGGAGGGATTCCTTCAGGGATCGGGAAACTTCCGATCAACCGGATGAAGAAGAGCCGGCGCGAACAGATCTACATCAGCAATGAGCAGTTTAGATTTGGATCGAGGCAAGCTAGAGTTGCATAAGTCGCTGCAGGCGCCAGGGTGATCCGCCAGCAGGATCATTTCGAAGGGCCGCTGTAAGTCGCTGGACAGAGACGCGATGAGTGCTACTCCACGTCATCACACAAGGGGACAAACGGTGAAGCATTGTCGGAGGCCGAAGCGTGCACGCTGCCGGTTGTACGTGCAAACAATAAGATTGAAAGAGAAGCGAGCCCGCAGGCGGAGATCCCTTGATTGACATGCAAAAAAAGGAGCAGGCCAACCACGACCCAGAGGAGGATTGAGTCGAGGATGGGTCCTTGCATCGCCCGCCTTCGAGCCATGGCCGGTTTGACTCCGCTCATGCAGCTGCGCCCAACCGCCTCGGGGCGGCCCCCTTCGCCGCTGCTGGGGTCAAGCCGGCCTGCCCTGCTCAAACCGCCATCCAACAAGCTGATCCACCTCCACCTCCACTGGCTCGCCCAAACGGTTTAGCTCCGTGCGCGGCTTCAAATCGCCGACGCCTCACCTTCTGCTCCAAATCGGCCGCCCCGGGCCACCGTTCCTCTACATTTACTGATGCCGGCTTCGTCGACCTCCTCTGTCGCTGCCGTCGAGTCACCAGCCTCCACACCCGCTGCGGCGCCTCAAGCCATGAGCTCGTTTCAATCGCCATGCCGCCATGTCTCTGTTTCCAGGCTGAGTCACTAGGGCCTCGCGGCTGTTGCTTTAGAGAGCTGCTTCGTAACGAGTCGCTGGCGCCCCTTGGATTTCGGCCGCACTCAACCTCCGAGGTGTCACGTCGCCACTGTGGGCATGGCCTTAACCCGTCGTGGTTGACCCGCCGTGGTCGATCCGTCGTTGCTCCGTCCGAGTCAAGCCGACCCGCTGCCGCCTACTCCGAGCCGCCGTCGTTCCTGCGGGCCGGGTCCGCCCGCGAAGCCGGCCGGCCTCCGCCGTCGCCGCTTTAGCCTTGCTCTAAGTCACCGGGAGGACTTCGTGCCGAGTCGCTTCAAATCGCCGACCTGCGAGTCACCATCGAGACCACTCCGGTTTCGCCGACCCGTTTGACTCCGAGCTGCTTCGACCTCGAGTCACGGGTTACCAATAAACCGGCCGCTTCAGTTTTTGCCAAGTCGCCGGCCCTTGCAGTGGGTCGCCGGACCAGTGCCTCCTTAAACCGCTGTCTTGCCTTGCCGCCACCATGATTTGTTCCGCTTCTGCGGACGAACCGCCGTCTGCTCACTTTCAACTTGCCCGCGCACGCGACTACTACAACTCCGAGCGCCCCCGTTTCCGCCGGATTACCCCGCTGATGTGTCAGGCTGAAACCCAGTTTTTGTTGGCTTGTCTCTGTTTTTTACGAATCAAGATTTCGGTTCGAGCTTCTTCAGAAATTAGCACTGCCGGCCTGACTAAGTGCCCAGCCAGAGCACATGTTTGCTGCCTTTATACGCAATGTTTTCTGTTTAATCTAGTCTCACGTATGTCGTCGGTGCCGAATTTGGACTTCAAGTCAAACACCCTCCAACATCAAGGTCAACAGCACAAGTCCATTATACTGTCAAAGAGACACAAGCGATAGACTGAATCAAATACTGGATGACGTGGTATTCATGCAAAAAGAATAAAGGAACAGTGAGATTCAAAGGAGGACAGGGTCACGTTTCAAAATGTTGTCAAAGAATGGTGCTGACATGCTGTGGAGCTCCATCAACATTACGTGGAGCTAAAAAGCTATTATTAATTCACGTCCAGACAAAAGTATGGAGCATTACTATTACTACGTGCATAATTTTCACATACAGATCATCCAGATGAATCAGGTGACATCCATCTAAGCTTATTTTATTAGCACGCATTATTTTGTCAAAGAACAATTACTTTGATCTGTGTGTTTTTATATGCAGGACAATTATTCGCCACGACATTGGTGTTACACCATGCATATGGAGCACGCACTGGCGTCATTATATACTGGCTTTTGACCATTCCACACTGCTCAACAGACGTGCGCAAACCGCCTGTGGTCCGGTTTACATCAACACGCGGCTGGTTCTCCATCTACGGCGGCTTACAATGCCCGCAGGCGACTCCCTGTCCGCGCCGGTTCACAATACCCACAGGCGGCTCTCCGTCCGCGCCGGTTTACAACTCCCGCGGCCGACTCTCCCGTCCGCGCCGACTTACTACGCCGCGGCCGGCTCATTTGGCTGTGCCGTCTCTGAAGTTGCGGCCGTCTTTGTCGTCCGTCTCTCGCGGCCTGGTCTACTTCAACATATCGGGCCGCACCTGTCTGCATGAGCTATTTATTGGGCGCACAAGTCGCCGCCACTACAGTTTTGATTAACTTCAAATCGCCAGTTGGAAGGAACCATTGGCCGAGTTGCTGACACGGCTCATATGGGATCATTTACAACCCGCCGCAGTCACCTCAACCTTCTATGGATTCACATCGTGCTATCAACGCCAATGATATACAAGTTATGCCGGTTTATATCACGGTCAAATATGGAGAGTCTCAAGCCAACTCCTCGAGTCATCTTTGAAACTCGGGGGCTACGATGACATGACTCAGCGAATCTTGCCAGTTTTAGCAAATTTAAGAACCCCAGGATGATGGAGGGAAGGATAACCCGGTCCTGGAGGCTACTGTTATATTGATGAAAGTTTAAAGGCCGTCAGAAAATTTCCAGCTTAGAAAGTATATGACAGTTATAAAATCCCGGCTCGATGAAGAAGTTCCAGGTCTTCAGAAACGACTCCGGTTTAGAATCCAGCTCAAGAGACATCTTTCTCCCACAAAGCTCTGAAGCGCTCAAATCCGATTTAACAATGTCCGGTTCAAAAAGGAATTAATTTCTCACAAGTTCGAGTTTAAAGGCTGTCAGAAAATTTCCGGCTGAAAATGAAGATTCCGGTTTAAAATCTGGTTCAAGGGAAACATATCTCCCACAAAGCTTTCAAGCTCTCAATATCCGGTTTAACATCCGGTTCAAGAAGGATTTATATCTTGCAAAAAAATAAAAAATTGCCGAAGAGGACCTGCTGCCACGATGCGCGGTTCAAACATGGGTATCCCGCCTTACTGGCCTGACATATTATTAATCACATGGGGGCGTCTGCTTCATAAAGCGGGGTCTCTGTTCTTTTGCATCATGCGTGGTTACACGGAGTTGTTCTGTTTTAAAGCGGCCTCCGGTTTACCCCTTGAAAATTTTATAAACATCACTTGGGGGCTTGGTCATGTCCGAACCAATGCAATACCTCTTGATAGGCGAGAGCCACTAGATCACTTGGGGACTTGGTCACGTCTGAACCAGTCATGCCTCTTGATTGGCCTAAGGCCACAAAATCACTTGGGGGCTTGGTCGAACCCGAACCATTGCCATGCCACTTGATCGGCATAAATGCCACAATTTCATTTGGAGACCTGGCTGACTTGAACCATAGCTACACCTATCGGGAGCTTGGTCGTGTCCGACCATGGTAACGCCATTTGATCAGCTCAAATAAGCCTCTTTTTGCAAATGGTTTTATCATTGCCTTTGCTTCAATATTTTCCTTGATAACTGTTTCTTTTATTTTTGTTGCGTTTTTAAACCGACAAAGTTTTAAACCGGCCCAAACTGTCAATTACAAATTGATGGAACACGGTCAAATCTTAATCCGGAGACTATCTGCCCGGTTTGATTTTCTGTTACCATCCTATTATGGAGTAAACCAGTGTTTATCACAGCCCGACACGGTTTTATCATAAACCGGCACAATATGGAAGGAGTTATCAGTATTCAAGATTGGGGTTATCACCTTTACTACAAAAATTTGGTAAAACCAACAATGTGATTCAATGTCACAGGTATGATCTATTTCATATTTGATTATTCTTAAGGGTAGCCTTGTTTATAAACCCGGGTTATATATTGGGCATTATGACCCGTCCGACGGTAAACCGCCAGGACACTTTAAACTTGTTGTATGCAGAAATAGGTTTGTTAAACCAGCCTGGCTTTGGACTATAAGTCGCCAGTATATATATTTGGATTGCGCCATTGGTATCATGCGCTTATAAATCATTGGGTCATATTATTCAAATAGCCAAACTTGGCTGAATTTTCATTATGATATTGAATGAATAAGGTTTTCACCGGATTATATTATCTTGAATAGCCAACATGGCTGGATTTTTATGGTTATTAATAACCGGTATTATTGAGTTTTCAAAGTCGCTATAGCACAATGTCTACTATTTTATCAAAGGATATGATTTATTCTACAATGGAAGGAATAGTACCGAGTCGTTGTAGGCTTACAACCCGGCACTTGGGGGCTACATTATTCAAATTGAGATTACATGCAAGTTTCATGTCGCTGCAAGCATGCACCATGACACTTGGGGGCTAATGCAAAGTCATTTTTACTAGTCTTATTGAAGACCCGACTCATCATATTATAATGAGCCGGCCCTTGGGGGCTACCAATTGCTCCTATCAACAATTCAAGGTACACAAGTTTTCGTCCATAATATTGAAGAATCAATTGCTCAGTTGGTAAAGCACAAAGCTATTAACCTTGTGGACGTGGGTTCAAGCCCTACGATAGAAGCTACATTATAATATGTTATTTTCATTAAAGTATATATATCAAGTCCCGGTTCAGTATTATCTTACTAAGCCGGCCCTTGGGGGCTACATGTTGTTGTTCAAAGTTTACAAGATTATATTTACAAAGTCCCTGCTCATTATTGCAAAATGACCCGGCCCTTGGGGCTACACTGGTTGAAGTTTTTATGAGCATCAAGCAATTACAAGTCCCAAGTTGCTGCAAACATGACAATTCGGCACTTGGGGGCTACATTATTCAAATTGAGATTACATGCAAGTCTCATGTCGCTGCAAGCATGCACCATGACACTTGGGAGCTAATGCAAAGTCATTTTTACTAGTCTTATTGAAGACCCGACTCATCATATTATAATGAGACGGCCCTTGGGGGTTACCAATTGCTCCTGTCAACAATTCAAGGTACACAAGTTTTTGTCCATAATATTGAAGAATCAATTGCTCAGTTGGTAAAGCACAAAGCTATTAACCTTGTGGACATGGGTTCAAGCCCTACGATAGAAGCTACATTATAATATGTTATTCTCATTAAAGTATATATATCAAGTCCCGGTTCAGTATTATCTTACTAAGCCGGCCCTTGGGGGCTACATGTTGCTGTTCAAAGTTTACAAGATTATATTTACAAAGTCCCTGCTCATTATTGCATAATGACCCGGCCCTTGGGGCTACACTGGTTGAAGTTTTTATGAGCATCAAGCAATTACAAGTCCCAAGTTGCTGCAAACATGACAATCTGGCACTTGGGGGCTACATATATGCAGTATTCAGTTTTGAGATCAACAAACCGGATTTCTTCAAGGCTGAAACACTTATTGGAGCAAGTCTTAAGTTATCACTATGTTCTCCTCTTAAGACTTGGGGGCTATAGGTATTATGCATATAAAGGAGGAATATCTTCATTTTATCAGTTTTGAGCAAATCAGGAAGATACAACAATTATGACCCGGTGCCATCAATATTTATAAACCGGCCATTTTGGTAATATTAAACCGACAAGTTTTACATCTTCAAACCGGCTGAATATCAGATAAGTATTTCAAGACCCATATTTATTAAATCGGCGCTTTGGGAGCTGAGTCAAAGGAGTTATTCTTCACAATATTTCTCTGTGACAAACCAATGTCGGCAAATTGATTATGAAGCTGGACTGTTGACCCGGTTTACAAAGAATTCTTAACCCGGAGCATAACCTGTCAAATTTGTTCTTGTGTTTTGGCAGCATAAGTTTACCATGGATAAATCCAAGCTAAACTTGGGGGCTAATGTTGGGGATATACCCCGCGGCGTAAACCGGCCGGAAGTATAACCCGGCCGGACTTGGCGGTTTTCTTGAGGCCCGGCTGAGACTTAACGATTCACTGGTGACCCGTTTGGACTTGGCAGTTTATGATTCATTGGTAATCCGGCAGGCGGGTCAGAGGAGCGACAAGACCCCGTGGCCCAACGGGCGGTTCATGAAGGCCGGTTCATACTATGGTAGGCCGGTTTAAGAGGAAAGGCATGAGGAATATTTGTCTTACAAAGAGTTAAGACCTGGACTTGTATCCGGTTTGTATTAGAGATAGACTAGTCCTAATCCTAATAGGACTCCACATGTAAACCGCCCCTTCAACATATATAAGGAGGGGAAGGGCTCCTCAAAGAGGGACAAGATTCACAAGTTCCACAAGTTGGACAAGTTAGGTTTAGACAATAGCTCTCGAGATAGAGCACTCTTGTAACCGTGATCATCATCATCAATATCAATGAAGCAGGATGTAGGCTTTTACCTCCACCATGAGGGGCCGAACCTGGGTAAAACATCGCGTCACTCGTCCCGCTCAACCCCTCTCAAGCTACCACATAGATGCGTTGGCCTCACGACTAAGTCCTGACACTAAGGACATCTGCCGTGACAATTCCACGACAAATCTATAAACCCCAAAGTTATTCCATATGAGTCCACCATACCTACCTATATATGGTATCTACCTGCCGTTCCAAGTAACTTTGTATGTGCCAAACTCTAAACCTTAAAATAAATATCTTGTTTTGTATGCTCGAATAGTTAGGCGGGTTATTCTCAAGAGGAGTGGACTCCGCTCTTCACTCACGAGAAAATGGCCGGTCTCCGGGATGCCCAGTCTCATGCTTTATGCAAATCAAATCAAAATAATTGCAAACAAAACTCCCCCAGGACTCTTGTTAGTTGGAGGCACTCGTTGTTTCGAGCAAGCCATGGATTGATGCTTGTTGGTGGAGGGGGAGTATAAACTTTACCATTCTGTTTGGGAACCGCCTATAATGTGTGTAGCATGGAAGATATCGCCATCTCTTGGTTGTTATGTTGACAATGAAAGTATACCGCTCAAAATATTATTCATATCTATTTCAAAACCGAGCTCTGGCACCTCTACAAATCCCTGCTTCCCTCTGCGAAGGGCCTATCTATTTACTTTTATGCTGAGTCATCATCCTCTTATTAAAAAGCACCAGTTGGAGAGCACCGCTTTCATTTGCATCCATTACTATTAGTTTACATTGAGTATGACTTGACTGGATCTCTTTTACCGTGAATTACAATGTCTAGTCAGTCCTTGATCTTTAAAAGTGCTATGCATTTATGTTTTGCAATCTCAGAAAGGGCTAGCGAGATACCATCTTGTTATATCATATCATGATTGTTTTGAGAAAGTCTTGTCATCCGAGATTTATTATTATTGCTCGCTAGTTAATTATGCCATTGATATGAGTAAACATGAGACCTAAATGTTATTGTGAATATGGTTAGTTCATAATCTTTGCTGAAAACTTGAATGCTGGCTTTACATATTTACAACAACAAGAGCAAACAGAGTTTGTAAAATTTTTTCTTTATCACTTTTAGTTTATCAACTGAACTGCTTGAGGAGAAGCAAAGGTTTAAGCTTGGGAGAGTTAATACGTCCCCATTGTATCTACTTTTCCAAACACTTTTGCCCTTGTTTTGGACTCTAACTTGCATGATTTGAATGGAACTAACCCGGACTTACGCCGTTTTCAGCAGAATTGCCATGGTGTTATTTTTGTGCAGAAATAAAAGTTCTCGAAATGACCTCAAAATCAACGGAGCATTATTTTGGAATATGTAATGAATATTGGAAGGAAGATCCATGTTAGGGGATGCCCCACCTGTCCACGAGGGTGGGCGGCGCGCCCCCTGCCTCGTGGGCCCCCTGACGCTCCACCGACCTCAACCTGGACTCCATATAATCACTTTTGGGGTGAAAAACCCGAAGGTGAAGGATTCATTGCGTTTTACGATACGGAGCTGCCCCCAATCCCTAAACTCTCTCGGGAGGGCTGATCTGGAGTCCGTTCGGGGCTCTGGAGAGAGGAATCCGTCACCATCGTCATCATCAACCTTCCTCCATCACCAATTTCATGATGCTCACTGCCGTGCGTGAGTAATTCCATCGTAGGCTTGCTGGACGGTGATGGATTGGATGAGATTTATCATGTAATCGAGTTAGTTTTGTTAGGGTTTGATCCCTAGTATCCACTATGTTCTGAGATTGATGTTGCTATGACTTTGCTATGCTTAATGCTTGTCACTAGGGCCCGAGTGCCATGATTTCAGATCTGAACCTATTATGTTTTCATCAATATATGAGAGTTCTTGATCCTATCTTGCAAGTCTATAGTCACCTATTATGTGTTATGATCCGTTAACCCCGAAGTGACAATAATCCGGATACTTACCGGTGATGACCGTAGTTTAAGGAGTTCATGTATTCACTATGTGTTAATGCTTTGTTCCGGTGCTCTATTAAAAGGAGGCCTTAATACCCCTTAGTTTCCAATAGGACCCCGCTGCCACGGGAGGGTAGGACAAAAGATGTCATGCAAGTTCTTTTCCTTAAGCACGTATGACTATATTCGGAATACATGCCTACATTACATTGATGAACTGGAGCTAGTTCTGTGTCACCGTAGGTTATGACTGCTACATGATGAGCCGCATCCGGCATAATTCTCCATCACCGATCCATTGCCTACGAGCTTTCCATATATTGTTCTTCGCTTATTTACTTCTCCGTTGCTAGTTATCATCACTACAAAATACCAAAAACATTACTTTTGCTATCGTTACCACTACTATCATATTACTTTGCTACTAAACACTTTGCTGCAGATATTAAGTTTCCTGGTGTGGTTGAATTGACAACTCGGCTGCTAATACTTGAGAATATTCTTTGGTTCCCCTTGTGTCGAGTCAATAAATTTGGGTTGAATATTCTACCCTCAAAAACTGTTGCGACCCCCTATACTTGTGGGTTATCAAATAGCAACACAGGGCTTGCTGGTAGCATGCATCACGCGTAGCAGCCTAGAGATGGTTCTCCTCGAGTAGCACAGCGCCATCATGCCGGTGTTGATCTTGCACAATTTCATCATAGGCAAGCACTCAAGGCGACCCATAAATGAATTCCATGGGGATAACTGCTTCTGCCCCGTAGACCAGGGAGAAGGGAGTCTGCCCAGTAGCTCTGTTTGGTGTCGTTCTGAGGGATCGGAGAACTACCGGCAGCTCCTCGATCCACTGCCTGCCGTGCTTTTGCAGCATATCAATAGTTCTTGTCTTGAGTCCACGCAACACTTCAGCATTCTCCCTCTCAGCTTGTCCATTGCTTCGGGGGTGTGCCGCAGTGGCAAATCAGATCTTGAATCCGAGGGCATGAACATATTGCATGAAGGCATGGCTCATGAATTGGGTGCCGTTGTTGGTGATGATCCTTGCACGAACTCGAAAACGACACACCAATTCTTTCATGAAGTTGATAGCTGACTGAGCAGTCACCTTTCTCCCGAAAGTCACTTCCGGCCACTTTGTAAACTTGTCGATGCCAATGAACAAGAATTCAAAGCCCCAATTTCTCGGGGGAAGGGGTCGAGGATATCGAGCCCCCAGACCGAAAATGGCCATGATAGAGGGATTGTTTGAAGAGCTTGGGAAGGCAGGTGTGTTTTCTTGGAATGGAACTGACAGGCTTCACATGTCGTGACTAGCTCGACCACATCTTGGAGGGCTGTGGGCCAATAGAATCTTTGTGGCACATTCCTCTATGAATATCAGCTGACAGTTCCTTTCCTTCTTCCCGGCAGACACACTTCAATTTCACACCGTTGGGCCTCCTTCTGTACAGAGTGTCATCGACAAACTGATACGTACTGGCCCTTCGGGCTACTTTTTCAGCTTCGTCTTGGTCGCCAGGAAGCTCTCCTGTTTGGAGGAAGCGGACAATGTGCCTTGCCCAAATGGGAGCCTGGGGCTCGGCAACAAGGACTAGCGGCACCTCCTCTGCTGCGGGAGCACCAGCCTTGTTTGCGGGGTTCGTGGACCCGGCTGGAGGGGATGGTCCAGCAGGCTGTGAGGAGTTGTTTCCGGCAGGGTCTCTGCCGGGAGCGGACAGCTCTACCGGGAGAGGCTTACTGTAGTCCAACTTTCTCCTCTTCTGGGCCATTGCTGCTGCGGATATGGAGGGCTGAGTGAGATGGAGAACAAAAGTTCCTGGTTCCATAGAAAGCTTTTGCGCAGCACACTTTGACAGATGATCAGCTATGCTGTCTCCCACACGGGGCGCGTGCTCTGTTTGCAATCCATCAAAGCGCTTCTCCAATCTCCTCACTTCCTCGACGTATGCCTCCATCAATGGACTTTGATAATCCATGTTGACTTGTCTCACCAGAAGTTGTGAATCTCCTCGAACGATCAACTTCTTGATTCCCAATTCTGTCACAATCCTGAACCCGGCAAGGAGCCCTACATACTCAGCTGTATTGTTAGTGGCTTCTTCCTGGGCAATATGCATTTGCGCGACGTACTTCAAGTGTTCCCCGGAGGGGCCGACAAGAAGCATGCCAACTCCTGCACCTTGTAGGGAAAAAGAACCATCAAAAGACATAATCCATTCTTGGGGCGATTCCTTGCCGGGGATAACTTTTTTTGTCACTTCCTCATTAGGGGTTGCCGTCCATTCTGCAATAAATTCTGCCAATGCCCTGCTCTGAATAGTTGATGTGCTCTCAAATTTCAAAACAAAGCTGGATAACTCCAAAGCCCACTCCACTATTCTGCCGGTAGCCTCACGGTTTCGGAGTATCCTTTGCAACGGAAAACGAGTAACAACCGTGATCTCATGGGCTTGGAAGTACTGGCAAAGTTTCCTTGAGGCGATGAAGAGACCAAAGATCAACTTCTGCATGCTAGAGTACCTCGATCTGCCCCCCTGTAGCAGGGAGCTGACGAAGTACACTAAGCAATGCACCACTTTCTTCCTTGCCACGTCCTTGGGGTTGCTCTCGTTACCGTTCTCATTGTTGTCCTGATCCTTCTGTGACACTACCAGTCTGTCCTCACTTCCTACCTCATCCACTTCCCGCTGCGCTACCAGGGCCGCACTGACCACTTTATTGGTTGCCGCCAAGTATAGCAACAATTTTTCCTAGGGTTATGGAGCAACCAAGGTAGGCACAGAGGACAAATAAGCTTTCAACTGTTTCAAAGCTGCATCTGCTTCTGGGTCCAGTTCATAGGGCCGTCCTTCTTCAAGATTTTGAAGAACGGTAGGGCACGCTTAGCAGACTTGGAAATGAACCTACTTAGCACGACAACATATCTCGTCAGACGCCTCACATCTTTAACTGTCCTTGGTGCTTGGATCTGCTCGATGTCCTTGATCTTGTCGGGGTTGGATTCAATCCCGTGATGGGATACAAAGAAACCGAGCAGCTTGCCAGAGGGAACACCAAATACACACTTCTCCGGGTTGAGCTTCAGATTGATCTTATGCAGATTATCAAATGTCTCTTCCAAATCCTGAATAAGGGTGGCCTTATCCTTGGTCTTGACCACAATATCATCCATATAGGCTTCTATGTTTCTATGCAACTGTGCCTCAAAACCAATCTTGATTGCCCTTGCAAAAGTGGACCCGACACTCTTTAATCCGAATGGCATGTGGACAAAGCAGTACGTACCACAAGGAGTGATAAATGAAGTCTTATCTTCATCTTCCTTGGACATGAAGATTTGGTAATACCCAGAGTATGCATCCAGAAAGGAGAGCAAATCACAACCTGAAGTGGAATCCACAATCTGGTCGATGCGCTACAAGGGAAATGGGTCTTTCGTGCAAGCCTTGTTGAGATCTATGAAATCTATGCAAAGCCACCACTTCCCGTTAGCCCTCCAGACTACCACTGGGTTTGCCAACCACGTGGTGTGTAGTATTCCTCTGACCAAACCATCTGCCCCAAGTTTCTTGATCTCTTCTGCAATGAACTGCTTCCTCTCCAAGGTCTGCTTCCGGACTTTCTGCTTGATAGGTCGGGCATGTGGGCAGACAGCAAGGTGGTGCTCGATTACCTCCCTGGGAACACCGGGGATATCAGATGGTTGCCAAGCAAACACATCGAAATTCAACCACAGGAACGCAACGAGCGTGCTTTTCTATTTATCATTGAGGGTGGAGCTAATAGTAAAAGTACCCTCAACGCCAGCCAGCCCTGCCGGGACCTTCTTCACTTGGCGTGCATCAACCTTGGATCTCTTGCTGTTAGAACACTCTGGCACATCGTCAATGGGTGCCATGCACTCGGTGGGGGCACGCTTCCCAGACTTTTTGCCGGAGTCCCTACAATCTCTCTTCTTTCCTTTACTTTCCTTGGCGGGAGCCATCGCTGCCTCTGCCGCGACGGCGTCCCGGTACATCTTGTCCACACAAATGATTGCATCCTTCTCGTATGATGGGATAGTGATGACTCCGAGCGGCCCAGGCATCTTCAAGGTGTTTTAGGCATAGTTGGATGCCACCATGAACTTAGCCAGAGACGGGCATCCAAGAATCCCATTGTATGGCAGGGGAGATCGACCACATCAAACACAATCGTCTCAGTCCCATAGTTTAGTTCTCCCCCAAACGTTACTGACAACGTGATCTTTCCCTTTGGACGGCTTCTGCCGAGATTAACTCCTTGAAACGTGACGGTAACCTCTACCTCTTATTCTCGTATTTGAAGTTTGCTGATGACTACCGGGGAAATTAGATTCAACCCAGCCTTGCCGTCCACCAGCATCTGCGTGACCTTGAGGTTGCGGATTATTGTAGAGACCAACAACGACAAACATCCTACTACAGTAGTACGACCAGGATGGTCCTCTTCATCGAAGATGATGGGCATACGGGACCATTTGAGCGGCTTCTAGGCCTGTGGTGATGGCTCCACGGCATTGACTTCTCGCGCCAACCGCTTGAGATGGCGGTGAGAAGTGTGCAGAGATGCACCTCCATCAATGCATAGGGCATCCATGGCCTTCTGAAACTCCTGCTCACTGGACTCCTCTTCATCCCCTCTGTCGGTGTCAAAACTGGCGGATCTCGGGTAGGGGGTCCTGAACAGTGCATCTAGGCGGATCGTAACAGGAGGCAGGGGACACAATGTTTTACCCAGGTTCGGACCCTCTTGATGGAGGTAAAACCCTACGTCCTGCTTGATTAATATTTATGATATGGGTAGACAAGAGTAGATCTACCATGAGATCAAGGGGGCCAAACCCTAGAAGCTAGCCTATGGTATGATTGTCGTTCGTCCTACGGACTAAAACCCTCTGGTTTATATAGACACCGGAGAGGGCTAGGGTTACGCAGAATCGATTACAATGGTAGGAGATCTACATATCCGTATCGCCAAGCTTGCCTTCCAAGCCAAGGAAGGTCCCTTCCGGACACGGGATGAAGTCTTCAATCTTGTATCTTCATAGTCCAGGAGTCCGTCCGAAGGTATAGCCCGGCTATCCGGACACCCCCTAATCCAGGACTCCCTCAGTAGCCCCTGAACCAGGCTTCAATGGCGACGAGTCCGGCACACAGATTGTCTTCGGCATTGCAAGGCGGGTTCCTCCTCCAAGTACTTCATAGAAGATTTTGAACACAAAGGTAGTGTCCGGCTCTGCAAAATAAATTTCCACATATTTCCATAGAGAGAATAATATTTACACACATCTAATCTGCTGGCGTATTCCGTAGCGTGACATCACACCACGGCCAAGTCTTTATTCAAATCGTTTTATTGTCCCACCTCAGCGCGTTTAGCGAGGCGGTTCCTTGGCACGCCTTGTCAAAGCAGAGATCGTGTCCCCTTATTCCGGGATTCTCATCAATACGGGCGTTGGTAACCCAACCGTACCTGTTGGTATGTTTTCTCGATTAAAGGCGAGTCCCAAACGGTCACGGGGAGGGCCCCTTGGTATTCAACCTCTTATAAAGAGACCAAGGCCTTACTCCTTTCTTTCAATCTCAAACGAGTTCGCCCTTCGCCTCGAGTTCCAACACCCAAGGCTCCAGATTTCAGGCGCTTCGGACCTTCGACAATGTCCGGTTCCGACCTTCGAGGCTGATGGATGCCCTCCTCCGTCACGGAGGATGACGTGCTGAAGTTGAGAGAGGCCAGGTTCTTGACCGGCGAAATCTCGCATAGGCTGCCTGCTCAAGGGCAGGTCATTCCCACTCCCAAGCCTGGTGAGAGTGTGGTGTTCATGTCTCACTTCCTTCAAGGGCTAGGATTCTCGACTGATCCCTTTGTGAGGGGGCTCATGTTTTATTATGGGCTGGAATTTCATGACTTAGCTCCGGAGTCCATCCTCCATATTTCCTCATTCATCGTCGTGTGTGAAGCCTTCCTCCGTATTACTCCTCACTTCGGACTATGGCTCAAGACCTTCAAAGTAGAGCCTAAGATGATCGAGGGACGGCACGCGGAGTGCGGAGGTGCTTTTATAAGCAAGAATGCTGGTGCTCCATGGCCCGAGGGCTCTTTTCCAGGGGAGTCCAGTTATGGCAACGAGAGTGGTTTTATGTCACAATTCCCAGGAGCACCAAGTGGGTGGCGCTGCCTGCTTTCCTCTCGGGTCCCCCGCCACGACTGGCGTCATGGGTCAATAAGGGGCTGGACTGGGGGCCGGCAAGGACGTGCCCCTGTTGCAGGGCTGCATCCGAGATCTCCTAGAAAGAGACATCAGTTTGGTTGTGGTGATGCAGGTTATGTTAATTCACCGAGTTCTGCCCTGCAAACGTCGCCCCCTCCGCCTGTGGGAGTTCAACCCGGAGGGACCACGAGTTCTCCAACATTTTCTTGGCATGATGCCCATGGAGATGTACAAATTGTTCTTCGGACCACAAGTAGTGTGTCCGGATTCTACGGAGGACGCAGGTCTGAGCTGCAATCGTCCGGATACTCAAGTAAGTAGCCTTGTGCCCGGACTCGCTATCCGTATATTTATCATAAAATTGCCCCTAAAAGAGCTCTCCTTTAAACAGGAGTGGATAGTGAAAGCAAAGCTAATCAGGTGTCCGCCCCCCTCCCCAAGACCACGCCGGATCCTGTGCTAGTCAGGATGTTGGAGGTTGTGCCTTCAAAGGAAAGCGAGGGAGGGGACAAGGAAGGTACAGCCTCCTCAGAGGAGGTTGTCCGGAAGGGAGGAACCGAAAATTCCTCTCCTCGGGGGAAGAAGAGGACCGCCTCTGAAGACCCGGAGACCATGGCCTCAAAGCGGGGGAAGAAATCTTTGCCAGAGGGTCCTGTGCTGGGGGATACTTCGGCCGAATTATGCCCTAAAGGGGATCAGCCCTCCACCGAGCCGTAAGTAGAGAGGAGTTTTCTTTTTAAGGAACGAGAGAAATCCTTGCTTTATATCTGAGGAAAGTAATTGAAAATTTGCCTTGTAGCTTGGACCTTAGCCCTTCTCAACAGAGCTCGTCCTGCCATACCGCCTTGCGAGGCGGGCGACCCTGAGGTATCGTCGCGGAGGGTTTCTCTTAATCCGGCAGGGCCGGAAGGCAGTCATATGGCCCCCCAAAGTCCTCCGCGTCCGGCCTTCAAAAAGGGCCATCGGACGAGTCCGGCGCCGTCTGGTGCATGGTCAGAGGAGCTGAAGGATCTGCTAGGGCGAGCATCTATCTCAGAGGAGCACCGTGCATTGATGGGTACGGTGATTGAGAGGATTTCATCCGCGGAGAGCGGATTGCACGAGGCCGTCAGGAGTTTACTGACAGGTTTTGAGGTACGCGAAATAATGTACCCTTTTTGGACAGTTGCGCATAAATAAGATGCGCCCTGTGTAGATAGTAGCCCCTGAGACTCTTTGCGTTGTCAAAAGTGACGGTGCGCAGAGGATCATAATCCCAGGTCTAATATGCCGCCTTCATACGTAGGTGGCGAAGTGTCCGGCGGCAAGCCGGACTGATGAATTTGCCGAGCTAAAGCGGGAACTTGACATGGCAGATGCTGACATCGCGCTTGTCAACAAGCGGTTTGACGAGGCTCAAGGTATGTAATTCCTCCGGCGGCACCTGATAAGAGGAGCTTTATGCCAGTATCTTACAATGTGTGCGCTTGATGCCGATGGTGCTGCCACCATAGAGAATCGTCGGGCGGAACTTGCCCGAGCTAAGGAGCAAGCCAGGAAAAGTGATGCGGCTGCCGGAAAGGCAATTGAAGAGCTGAAAGCCGAATAGGCTGCTCACTACCGAAGCAAGAAGGAAATGGCTGAGATGGCCGTGAAGCTGAAGAACGCTGCTGACCGTTGCAAGCTTCTTGAAAAAGAAGATTGGGCGGAACAAACAGACCTGGAGAAGGCCGTTGCCGATGCCAAGGATGCTCGCTCTGTGATGAGGGCTATGAAGGAGGAGCTACGTCAGGCCGGAGAGATCGCGGCTGGAAAGCCCTTTATGCTGCGGAGGAAGTTCTATGATCCTAAACATGCTCCGTTGGACCGGATGTGGAGTATGGCGGACACCTATCTGGATTTGGTAGCGAGTGCCACAGATGCGGCCGAACACTTCCGAGATCAAGAAGATCGTGAAGTGGAAAAGCTCTTTTGGTCGCAGTTCCACAATCCGGAGTGTCCGCTGTCATTAGCCGATCGTTTGGCCGAATGGGCCGAGCTAAATAGGTTGTCCAGACTCGCCATGAAGTATGTCATGAGTCATCTATGGCCAGAGAGGCCAGAGCCGAAAAGTTATTTCAACTTGGTTCAGCAGTTCCTTGGTGCGGCGCCGCATCTCAATGCGATGAAGAGGTCAGCATGCATAGAGGGTGCGCGGATGGCTCTTGCCCGTGTCAAGACATACTGGGCGGAAATGGAGGCCACCGCTGTTGCATCCCCAGACTCGGATGGAAGCCGAGTACCTATCGAGCACTATTTTCAGGAAGTTCTGCAAGGCGCTCGTTTAATAGAGACGCAGTGCTCGAAGGACACTATATTCGAATAGCATTATTGTAAAACAATATTTTGATAAATTGGAGAAGCTTTTTATACTTGTGCCTGCAAATATTATAATACCTCCTGTGCGGCCGTTTAACATATATGTATATATAATCTGAAAGATGGCAGTCGTCGGCTTCAGCCCCCACGCACATAATGCGAGGGTGTTCGCAGAAGGCGCATTTTCAGACTTGATCCAACGTCTTGGTCCTACAAAGGAGGTGATAGCATAGCGGACTAGGCAATCGGACTATGATGCTTTATCACTTTCACTTAGCCATAGGAGTTTGACAGTGAGGCTACTTATATAGCCCCTGGTGGCGCCTGCGCTCGCCCGAACTCGGGGCGCGTATGTGCCTGGCCGGGAAGCGGCCCTTCATTAATGTGGAGGAATCCTAAAGATTCTGGTAAGTCATCGAGTGGTTGACCAGTCTCACGCTATATCATGACAGTCAGTTTTCGTCTTTCTCTACTGAGGTGCTCGCCTGGCCGAACCGGGGCAGAATCGCAGTAGTTCTCCTGGTGCCGCCTTAGCCGATAGAGGGGAACGTAAGGTAGCAAAACACAGGAGCTGGGCAAACCCAACATTTGACCAAAGACATGATTCGGAGCTGATGCATATAAGGCAGAACTCGCGACGCCGAACACTCCCTAAGGTATTCGGTCTTTATGAGGGCGGGCGGGATAACACCCTTAGTAATAAGACCCTGGTGTCTAGGTACGCGCAAAAACTCTGACGTGGCCACATGCCAAAACGCCTGCCTCCTCCTTGGTTATACCAAGAAACTAGGGGATGTGTATCAACAAGAGATAGTAAAAAAGGTTTACGCATGGTCTTAATCAGAAAAGAATCCTTGGAACGGGTCCCTGCTGCACGTCTGCGCCTGTGTCTCCGTTGTGCCGTATCCTGGACGGGCATAGCACGGTGTTCATCTGAAAAATAGAGGAACTTAGTTAAAGAAAGATCGTGACGAACATGAGTTATACTAAATAAACAAAGTATAAATCGAAATGTGTAAAATTGAGCTTTATTGTCTCTTGTTTTATATGCGCGGAGCCCCTAGTACAGGGGCATACGGCTATTAAGCCTTTATCAATTGTATGTTTATGCCGGACTTGTCTAGCCGTGTCCGTGGTCTTGACGACCTGTTTAGGTGCTTTGGCTGGTGAAGCCGCTTTATTGTGGGGCTGTCAAGGAAGCCGCACTGTCTTCCGCGCAGGGGGAACACTCAATGTTTTCCCTGTAATGAGATGATGCCTCGTGGACCGGGCATCTTAAGCATGAGAGATGCATAATGCGGTATTGCGTTAAAGCGGGCGAAAGCTTCGCGTCCCAGCAGTGCTTGATAGCTACTTGAGAATGGGGCGATGTGGAAAATTAGCTGTTCGCGACGGAAGTTATCGGGGGAGCCGAACATAACTTCTAGCCGGAGAGAACCCATTCAATGGGCATCCGGGCCTGGCGTTACCCCTTGAAAGGAGGTTTTGCTATGGCGAATTTTTGTTGGGTCTATCCCCATGTTGCGGATTGTGTCCTGGTATAACAGGTTTAGACCACTGGCGCCGTCCATCAGGATGTTTGTAAAGTGGAGTCCACTGATTATTGGGTCTAATACCAAGGCAGTCCAGCCTGCGTTCCGGATACTTCTAGATTAATCCTGATGGTCGAAGGTGATCGGTTTTAACAACCATTGGCGAGACTCCTTTGGGATAGGCCGTATGGCGCGTATTTTTGTTGGCGCCATTCTGTTCGTCACGTGAAGTAAGTTTACTATTTTGACTTCTTGTGGGAAATCCTTTTGTTTCCTGGTGCTTTGCTTGTGGGGTTCATCGTCGTCCTCACTTGTTGTGTCGAGCCCCTTGTGTTCGGTGTTGAGTTTGCCGGATTGCTTGAAAACCAACAATCTCTGTGGGTATGGTTCGCAGGCTTCCCGGGAGTACTGTGTATTTGACATATCTTGTCCAAGATTTTGTTTAAGTTGGATAGCTCGTCCATGTTATCCTTGAGGGGTGACTTTCTCTGATTCTATCGCGAGCTTTTGAATCCGGCGTTGACCGCTGTGCTCTTTGGGCTGTTTCTCTTATTCCGGCGCTGGTCCTTGTTGCGTCGGGGTTTTCCGTTTCCATCCCTAACTTCGGATGTACTTGGGTCGCTGGTGCTACATCTTGCCAACCAGATGTCCTCTCTTGCGTAGAAGCGGGTCATGAGGCTTGTTAATCCGGCCATTGTTCTTGGCTTTTCTTGGCCGAGGTGTCTGGTGAGCCATTCGTCTCGAACGTTAGGGCTTCGGCGTCCGGACAGTCGACTATCTGATTCTTTTTAGTAAGAAATATGTTCCAGAATTTCCGGGCTGACTCTCCGGGCTATTGAGTTTTGTGACTGAGATCATCTACATCCGGAGGGCGGACATAGGTCCCTTGAAAATTTGCCCGGAAAGCATCCTCAAGCTCTTCCCAACTTCCAATGGTGTTTTCGGGAAGGCTTTTGAGCCAATGCCGGGCTGGCACTTTAAGCTTGAGGGGTAAGTATTTTATGGCATGGAGGTCATCTCCTCTGGCCATCTGTATGTGGAGGATATAATCCTTGATCCAGACCCCAGGGTCTGTTGTTCCGTCGTACGCCTCTATCTTTACGGGCTTGAATCCCGGTGGAAATTCATGGTCCAGCACCTCATCGGTGAAACAAAGGGGGTGTGCGGCACCCCTGTATTTGGGTGTGCCATGATGTTCGGATATTTGTTGTGTTGCATTGCTTACTAGAGCTTGCTTTCTTGGCCCGTAGATAGATCTGGCTGGGCCATCTTTTTGATGCCGATCCTTTGGTGGATCGCATGCCGGCTTGTGTGCATCGCCGCTTGCCGCCCCATGCTGGCCATGCGGTCGTCTATCCGACCGGGTGGCTTTCCTATTTTTTGACTGCGGGGGCTCTAAGGCCTCCTCGTCAAATTCAGGCAGTAGCTTTCTCTTTGGATAGATTTTTGTGCGGCGACTGCCGCCATATTTGTCTGTGGTGTTGCGTACTTTGCTCCATCCAATTCTGAGTGCATCTTCCGTAGTTTTGAGCTTCCGCTTCTGCTTTTTCAGGCTACGTGCAGTAGCGACGAGCCCTTCGTGGAGGTTCTTCTGCTCCATGAGCTTATCCGGCGTAAGGTCATCCGGACTGTTGTTTTCGCCGGGGACGGGGTGTTTGGTGTGTTTATCCAAGGTTCCCTATTCGGACGGTTGCTCGAAGGCATGTTCGTCATCCGCCGGCTCGTCCTGCTCTATGGCTGGGTCTGTATGGCTGCTGTCTCTGTCGAGGCGGGGCTTGGAGCGGCTCTTACATCGCCGCTTTGATTGCTTTTCGAGTGAACGATTCCTCGTTGCATCCCTGTGTTCCTCGTCGTCGCTTCCTTTGGATGTGTCCACCATGTATACATCATGAGATGAGGCGGATGTCCAGTGCCTTATAGGCGTTGGTTCATGTTCATCTCCTACATCATCGTCCATACCATCGATGTCTTTGGAGTCGAAGTCGAGCATGTCGTTTAAATTATCGACAGTGGCTATGAAGTGGGTGGTGGGTGGGGTTTGAATTTCTTCATCATCCGCATCCCAACCTTGTTGACCATAGTCCGGCCAGGGCTCTCCTGGTAAAGAGAGAGACTTTAGTGAATTCAGAATATCGCCGAAGGGCGAGTGCTGAAAGATGTCCGCGGTGGTGAACTCCATGATCGGCGCCCAATCGGGTTCGATCGGTAGGGGCGCGGAGGGCTTGGCGTCTGGAGAGGAGTCCGGCTCCTTGGAGTCACGGGCTTCACAGAGAATAGGGCTGGTGTTCGGCTCGATCGCCATAGAGATTGCAGCCCCCGAGGCGTTGTCCAACCACCCATCCTCGATTGGCGCAGTTGGCTCCGAATTAAGGGTCGGAGCTGATGCGGGTGCGGCCTCCAGGGAACTGTTCGGCGGCAGAGGGAGATCATGCACGTCGTGGCAGTGCGGCGCGCTCGGCTGCGGCTCGAATCCGTCGAAGATCAAGTCTCCGCGGAGGTCCGCTATGTAGTTTAAACTTCCAAATCTGACCTGACGGCCAGGGGCGTAGCTTTCGATCTGCTCCAGATGGCCAAGCGAATTGGCCCACAGTGCAAAGCCGCCAAATATGAAGATCTGTCCGGGGAGAAAAGTCTCACCTTGGGTCGCATAGTCGTTGATGATCGGAGGAGCCATCGGGCCTAAAAGTGACGACACAGAGGAACTCTCAATGAAAGCACCAATGTCGGTGTCAAAACCGGCGGATCTCGGGTAGGGGGTCCCAAACTGTGCGTCTAGGCGGATGGTAACAGGAGGCAGGGGACACAATGTTTTACCCAGGTTCGGGTCCTCTTGATGGAGGTAAAACCCTACGTCCTGCTTGATTAATATTGATGATATGGGTAGTACAAGAGTAGATCTACCACGAGATCAAGGGGGCTAAACCCTAGAAGCTAGCCTATGGTATGATTGTTGTTCGTCTTACGGACTAAAACCCTCCGGTTTATATAGACACCGGAGAGGGCTAGGGTTACACAGAGTCGGTTACAATGGTAGGAGATCTACATATCCGTATCGCCAAGCTTGCCTTCCACGCCAAGGAAAGTCCCTTCCGGACACGGGACGAAGTCTTCAATCTTGTATCTTCATAGTCCAGGAGTCCGGCCGAAGGTATAGTCCGGCTATCCGGACACCCCTTAATCCCGGACTCCCTCACCCTCCATCACTCTCATCATCACAGGTTTCCTTCTCTCGACCTCTGGCGGGCTTTCCCTGGTTCCGAAAGGGCTTGCCGGGGTAGTTTGCTTCACCACCTCGGCCCTTACCGCGAGTTAGATTTTAATCTTTTTCCTTATCTCGCTTCTCATACTCTGCTCTCTGTTTCTTGACAAGCTGCTCAACTTGATAACACTCTTGAAGGTCGTGGCCGTTGGTCCGATGAATCTTGCAGTACGACTCATCACCCTTCCCGGCTTTCTCGGCAATAGCGACTTCCTGGTAGTCTGCGCACGAGGCAGCTTCCTTACCGGGGCCTCGGCTTTGGCCTTCTTGCTGGTACTAGGCGAACCAGAACCTTCAACAGTCATCACTGCCTTATCTCTACGCTACTTATTGTGCTTCTTGCTCTTCTTCTGGCTAGTTGATTCATCCTCATCCTCTGAATCAACATTGGTGCAATCTTCCTCTCCGGGCAACTTCCTTCCCTCTTCCATCCGAGCACACTTATCCACCAGTGTGTAAATCTCCTTCACATTCTTGGGCAAACCATACGTTCATCTTGGAACGAATACGACGGTTGCGCACATTGGACTGGAAGGTAGCTATTACCGCTGCCGGATGGATATTTGGGATATTTCTATGGACTTTTCTGAATCTCTGTAAATACTTATGAAGGTTTTCTCCTTCCTTCTGCTGGAGAAGTGGCAAATCACTAGGCCTACCGGGTTCCTGATGACCGCCAGTGAAAGCGCTAATGAACTCATGGCACAGGTCAACCCATGACGAAATGGAGTTCTCCGGTAGGTGCATCAGCCAAGACGTCACATTGGACTTGAGGGCCAAAGGGAAGTAGTTGGCAAGCACCTTCTCATCTCTTCACCGGGCAGCTTGAACATCGATGATGTAGATGCTCAGGAACTCTGACGGGTTCAGCCTCCCGTCGTACTTCTCAAGTATCTCTGGCTTGAACGTGCGAACTGACGACCAACGTACTTGTCGTAGCTCTCATGTAAAGGCAGGGCTGCCAACCTTGAAAGGCAGGCACCCGCCAACACCGAGCGCATGCTCGTTGACGTTGAGGCCGTCGTACCCGCCGGTCCGGCAGAGGTCATCGCGGCGTTGCTCGACGACGCATGTGCCTCCTCTCCGCCTATCATCCGGGGCTCGACGTTGGCCTGGACGTGCTCGAGGGTCAGAAGAATCCATCAAGACATCATCCGGGTCTTGATTCGGTTGTGCTCGTGCTGGCTATCATGGTGGGGACTGCACCATGGGGATGGCCCCTTCCGTCCGGTCAGCAGCATGCGCCATTGTTGTTGCTTGGGGAGGTCGCGGCGGGCCAGCTTGCCGTGAGCCCCCAGCTTGGGCGAAACCGAGAAGGCTTTGGATAGTGGCATGCCACTCGTCCATCTGATCGGCCGCTGGCAGAAACTTCAGAGCTGAGCTCGAGCCATGGCCTCCAAACCCGTACTTGGCATGGATGTTGACGAAGTCGATCGTACCGTCGCTCAGCTCCTGACGGTACCTGCGGTGGTAACGCTGCGCCCCTGTTGTCGCTGCGGGGCGACCACCTAGATGTGGTGTGGCGAAGGCGCTCGAGGGCCAATGGCTCCGTCGGGCGCGGCGGCTTGGTTGGCCTGTCCCGGGGGAGGTGCACACGCTACGGCTGCATCCGTAGTGGGGGAGGCCGAAGGAGGGTGATTTGCCCCGGTCCGAGTGCCGTTGCTGTGGTTGTGCCCGTCGGGCGGGGAGAGGGGCGCAGATAGAGTGACCCCCTCACCCGTACCTTGCGGAGCATGACCGTTGGGGTGTTGTTGATGTTGATCCCCTGCAGCACCTCCTGCTCCAGCATCGGCCGTGGGAGAAGTGGCGACGCCGCCGCCTGCTCTGACCACTTCCCTAGCAGCGTCCGCATCCTCGCGTGCTTCTGCGCCCCCAGCAGTGTTGGAGGCCGCAGGCCGCTGAGCCTTCAAGGTGGATGGGTGAGCTGAAGGACGAGGCTTCTTCTTGGGAGCCTTGGTTGATGGCATTGTCAAAGATGAAAATGGTGATGAAGTCGACGCGGTGCGCACGCCTTCAGATTTGCACAAGCGAGCCCTCCTACCTGGCGTGGCAAAGATGTCGCGGGAAACCATGATCACCTATGGGATCAGGAGGTCCCTTGCTGGTTCAGCAGGGGGCAACGCATTGCACAAAGAGCAGACCAGCATGGACATCACGACAGAGATCACGCGGGCAATTTACGCAGTTTCGGGCCGCCGTGAGGCGTAAAACCCTACTCCTACTTTGGTGGATTGATGGTGGAAAAGGTGGTGGTGAGCATAGTACACTTGCCCGGTAGGGGTCGCCTTAGGCAGCAGCGACCACGCGTATGGGGGTGTGAGTTATCCAACCTTCTAACCCTTTCTACGGTTGTCATGGGCCTCCTTTTATAGATCAAGGTGTTACCACAGTGGCAAAGTAGTCATTATGCACTAATAAGATAACAAATAGTGCTATCATACGTAACTCTGTGGGCTGACAGGGCGCATTAAATGCACCGCTCAACGTCACATCTTTGGTTTCCCGGCAAGGCTTGCCGCGCTGTCTTGCCAACTCGGTGCCTGTTCTCTTGACACGTCGCATGACGTGGGTATTACCTCCATGAAGAGGGACCAAACCTGGGTAAAACTTCGTGTCCCCTGTCTCCTGTTACCATCAACCTTAGACGCACAGTTCAGGACCCCCTACCCGAGATCCACCGGTTTTGACACCGACATTGGTGCTTTCATTGAGAGTTCCACTATGTCACCGTCAAAAGGTTTGATGGCTCCATCCATCATCAGCAATGATGCTTCCCTAGGGGAGGTTTTTCTCCCCGGCCAGTTTTCGTATTCGGCGGCTTCGCACTGCGGGCCAACTAGCTTGGCCATCTCGAGCAGATCGATAGCTACGCCCCAGGTCAGAAGATTAGTTTTGAAAACCTAGATTATGCCGCTGACATCATGGAGGCTTCATCTTCCACGGATTCACGACCCCAACCTCTGCTCTGGCCTTAGATCCGGAGCGCCTCGCCAGTATCGAAAATGGGATTTCTAAACCCACCGGACTATTTGCAGCCAAAAAGCCCAGTACGGGAGAGCCAGAGGAAGTAGTGTCACCGGCATCCATCACCCAGTCGGACTCTTCCCCGGACGCTTGCTCCGAACTCTCAGAGTCAGCATCGTGTGAGCTCGGCCGATGAATTCCCTTCCCGCCGTACTCCAGGATTGTTTTCTCCACCAACAAACCTCGCCTTTAAGCGAGGCTCTGGACTTGATGTGATCCCTCGTGATTATGGAGGACCAACGCCCGCACTACGCCCAGCCCAGACTAGGGCTGAGAACGAGGAATTTTACGTCCCACCCACCACCCACTTCATTGCCACAGTACAGGACTTAACTGATATGCTCGATTACGGCTTCGTAGACATCGACGGTATGGACGACGATGTCGTAGAGGAGCAAGCCGAAAACCCGCCATTTACCGGAAGCTGGATGGCCACCTCTTCGTATGACGTGTACATGGTGGATACACCCAAGGAGGGTGACAACAATAATGAGAAAAATCGAGTAGGGGATAAACCTCCCGAGAGACAACCAAAGCGCCGACGGCGCCGCTCTTAATCAGGCTGCAGCAAAGACAAAAATACCGGCACGAGAGATAACAACACTCCGGATGATGCCGAAGACTAAGAAAACCCCACCGAGCAAAACTCTGAACAAGACGATCGGGAGGATGGGCAAGTTAGCCCTGACGAACAGGCTCCAAATGAAGACTCGGAGGACAGTAATTACCTTCAACCCTCCAAGGATGAGGTGAGCCTCGGTGACGAAGACTTTATCGTGCCTGAGGAACCTCTCGAGCAGGAGCGCTTTAAGCAACGGCTAGTAGCCACTGCAAGGAGCCTGAAAAGGAAGCAGCAGCAGCTTCAAGCTGATCAAGATCTGCTCAACGATAGATGGACTAATGTCCTCGAAGAAGAGGAATATAGCCTGGAGCGCCCAACCAAAAGTTACCCGAAGCGTAAACTGCTACCTCAATTCAATGACGAGGCACTTGAGCCTGTACCATCAGCGCGTAATGCGGCTGATCATCCAACACGTGGCCGGGAAAAAGCGGCAACTCAAGCCGAACACCGGCCCATCCTACCTCGCCATAAAGGCAGAGACAAAACAACTCAGGGATACACGTATGACCTACGGCAGGACCTGAAGAATAATGCAGGTCCGGGCCGAAAGCCGCAGATGGAATCCATCCAAACTACGTCATGATCTGGCCCGATATAGAGGCGCCGCATACCCCGTCTACTTCACTGATGAAGTAATGGAACATGAATTCTCAGAAGGGTTCAAACCCGTGAATATCGAATCATATGATGGAACCACAGATCCCGAGGTATGGATTGAAGACTTTATTCTCCATATTCATATGGCCCGCGGTGATGATCTTCATGCCATCAAATACCTCCCCCTAAAACTCAAGGGACCAGCCCGGCACTGGCTGAACAGCCTGCCATAAAACTCTATCGGCAGTTGGGAAGACCTGGAAGACGCCTTCCGCGACAACTTCCAAGGCACATACATCAGACCTCCAGATGCCGATGACTTAAGTCACATAGTCCAACAGCCTGGAGAGTCAGCAAGGAAATTCTCGACTAGGGTCTTAACTAAAAAGAACCAAATCATCGACTGTCTGGATGCCGAAGCCCTAGCGGCCTTCAAACATAGCATCCGCGACGAATGGCTCGCCCGACACCTCGGCCAAGAAAAGCCGAAGTCCATGGCGGCCCTAACGTCACTCATGACCCGCTTTTGCGCGGGCAAAGATAGCTGGCTAGCCCGCAGCAATATCAATGCAAGCGAACCTGGCACCTCGGAAGCCAGAAATAGCAACGGCAAGCCCCGACACAACAGGCACAACTATCGAAACAATAGTGACAATACTGATGACACGACGGTCAACGCCGGATTTAGTGGCTCCAAGTGCGGTCAGCGGAGGAAGCCATATAAAAGGAATAATCAGGGCCCTTCCAGCCTGGACCGCATACTCGATCGTCCATGTCAGATCCATGGCACCCCTGATAAACCAGCCAATCATACCCACTGGAGTTGTTGGGTCTTCAAACAGGTTGGCAAGTTAAATGCCGAAGACAATGAGAAGGGGTCGCAAAGCGAGAGTGATGACGAGGAGCCCCACCCACCAAACACAGGGGGACAGAAGAAGTTTCCCCCTTGGGTCAAAATGGTGAACACGATATACGCTACCTATATCCCTAAGAGGAGTGCAAGCGCGCGCTCTCGGACGTCTATGCGATAGAGCCAGTCGCCCCAAAATTCAACCCATGGTCGTCATGCCCGATCACCTTTGATCGTAGGGACCATCCGACCAGTATCCGCCATGGTGGTTCAGACACACTGGTTATCAGCCCAATAATTGATGGATTCCACCTCACACGAGTCCTCATGGACGGTGGCAGCAGCCTCAACCTACTCTATCAGGATACAGTGCACAAAATGGGCATCGATCCATCAAGGATCAAGCCCACCAAAACTACCTTTGAAGGAGTTATACCAGGTGTAGAGACCTGTTGCTCGGGCTCAATCACATTGGAGGTCGTCTTCAGATCTCCGGACAACTTTCGAAGCGAAGAGTTAATCTTCGATACCGTCCCCTTCCGCAGCGGCTATCACGCACTTCTCGGACGAACCGCATTTGCTCGATTTAATGCGGTGCCACACTATGCTTATCTCAAGCTCAAGATGCCCGGACCATGCGGTGTCGTAACACTCAATGGAAACACCGAGCGCTCCCTTCGTACCGAGGAACACACCACGGCCCTGGAAGCAGAAGTACAGAGCGGCCTTTTAAGACAGAACTTTAATTCAGCGGCCAAGCTCCCGAACACTGTCATACGAGTCTGGACTACTCCGCAGCATGACAGTCCGGCTCGTCAGGAGTTAGAATAGCAATTCGACCTCCGTCTCAGCCCCGACCAAGTGGCGACATACGTACCACGCGTACATAACTATGCACTAAAAATACCATGGGCAGAGACGGAGGCATAACCATACTATGGTCCACAATACGGCTCGACTTCCCGGGACACACATAATTTTACTTTTTTTATCGCTTTCAGATTTCTTTTCACAGGGCCCGCTCGATGACCTAATAATCGGTCCTTTTGAAGGACGGATATACCAAGGTGGCAAGTAGCACAGATGTGTGGGGAAATCTCGAGATGTTCTTCTTAACTATCATTCCACCTATTTTCAGGACCCGTACGCAGCTCCCCCTTGGTCTTGGCATGTTAAATAGCCACTGTTGCTTATCGCACTATTTGTACAAATATGGTTTGACGTACTCATCACAATTATAATGGAAACAATTTGCGGCCCAACTTATGTGGCACTAACTTACTACTTCATTTTTATTTTTTTCACTATTATTATTTGCATCTGTCCACTTTGGTACGTCGTAATTCGCCAGGGGCTTCATTGTGCCCCATACTATGGCAACAAGTTCGAACACTTTTACAGTATAGTCCGGCCCCCGAATTTAGCATTTTATGCATTAGCTCCGAATCATGTCTTTGGTCAATAGTTGGGTTGCCCGGCTCCTGTGCTTACTACCTTACGTTGCGCTCTATCGGCTAGGGTAGTAAAGGGAGAACTACTGATTTATCCGTATGAGAACCTCAGTAGAGAAAGCCGAAAACTGACGGTCATGATGCGGCGTGAGCCAGTCATCTCTTCGGAGGTTAAAATCTCTTGCGATTTTTCCGCATTATGCGACGGACCGGCCTTCACGCGATCAGGTGTCTACAGCACCCTAGTCTGGACTAACGAATACTAGGGGCTGCGCCTACATTTCTATTGTCAAACTCCTATGGCTAAGTGACGGTGATAAAGCCACATAGTCCAATTGCCTAGTTCGTCGCGCTAAACACCTCCTTCAAGGACCAATTTCTTGGATCAAGAGTGTTTAGATTCCATCCCGAACACCCCCATACTACCTACATGGGGGCTGAAGCCGACGACTGGCCAACTCTTAGATTTAATATAAATGGCCGCACAGGAGGTAGAATTCCAAAATAAACAGCAAGCATCATATTACACATCAGTCTTGTTTTCATCATAGAGGACGGGATAACATGAAGGTACTCATTCAAAGATAATATCTTTTGAGCACTTGCCCTCTACAATGCGAGATCCCTTAAGGACATCATCAAAATACCACTGTGGCGTGCGGAGATCCTTGCCAGCGGCCGGTCCCTCGGTCGCGAGCTTGACGACGTCCATCTTCGCCCACTATATCTTGACACGGGCGAAGGCCATCCGCACACCTTCGATGCAGACCAACTGCTTGATGACGTCAAGCCAGGGGCATGCATTGACCAGCTGCTTCATGAGCCCGAAGTAGCTGCTGGGTATGACTTCAGTAGGCCATAGCCGGATTATTAAATCCTTCATGGGTAGTTCGGCCACCCTATGCAGTTTGACCAGCAATTTTAGCTGATCGCTAAAGGGCACCGGATGTTCTGGCGCAAGGTATTGCGACCAGAATAGCTTCTCCGTCGAGCTCCCCTCTTCGGCTCGGAAGAACTCCGCAGCATCGGCAACACTGTGCGGTAAATCCGCAAACGCTCTTGTAGAACTCCAAATCCGGGTTAGTAAGAGATACCTCTTCTTCACATACTTGCTCTGCATAATGAAGGCCTTACCCGCCGTGATTTTTCTGGCCTCTTGGATCTCTTGGAGGGCGCCTTGGGCTTCGACCTGGGCATCTTGTGCACTTTGGCGGGCCTTGGCGAGTTCGAAATCTTGGTCCGCAACGTGGTGCTCCAAGGACTCATATTTCTTCACGGCATCCTGGAGCTCCTGCTGGACCTCACTGATACATTTCCAACGTATCTATAATTTATGAAGTATTCATGCTATTATATTATCAACCTTGGATGTTTTATATGCATTTATATGCTATTTTATATGATTTCGGGGACCAACCTATTAACCTAGTGCCCATTGCCAGTTTCTGTTTTTTCCTTGTTTTGAGATATACAGAAAAGGAATATCAAACAGAGTCCAATTGACGTGCCAATTTTTGATGATTTTTTATGGACCAAAAGAAGACCCCCAGAGTAAAAGAGTTGGGCCAGGAGAGTCCCGGGGCATCCACGAGGGCGGGGGCGCGCACACACCCCCCAGGCGCGTGGGCCTACCTCGTGGATGCCTCGGGCACCTCCTTGACATGAGACCAACGCCAAAAATTCCTATAAATACAGAAACCTCGGAAAATTAACCTAGATCGGGAGTTCCACCGCCAGAAGCCTCCGTAGCCACTGAAAACCAATCTAGGCCCTCTCTGGCACCCTGCCGGAGGGGGCCATCATCACCGGAGGGCATGGAGGAGTATCTAGGAGGGGACATTATCATCATGAAGGCCAAGGACCAGAGGGGGAACCTCTCCCCATACAGGGGGAGGCCATGGAGGAGGAAGCACAAGGGCGAGAACCTCTCCTCCTCTCTCTCGGTGGCACCGGAGTGCCATTGAGAGGGGAATCATCGTCGTGGTGATCGTCTTCATCAACATCACCATCATCATCACCATCCTCATGTCTTTTACGCGGTCCAATCTCCCGCACCCCGCTATAATCCCTACTTGAACATGGTGCTTTATGCCACATATTATGATCCAATGACGTGTTGCCATCCTATGATGTTTTGAGTATATATCTTTTGTCTTTGGGTTGATTGATGATCTAGATTGGTATGAGTTGTATGTTTTACTTTGATGCAGTCCTATGGTGCCCTCCGTGTCGCGCAAGCGCGAGGGGTTCCTGCTGTAGGGTGTTGCAATACGTTCATGATTCGCTTATAGTGGTTTGGTGAGTGACTGAAACACAACCCCGTGTAAGGGGGTTGTTGCGTATGGGAATAAAGAGGACTTGATGCTTTAATTCTATGGTTGGGTTTTACCTTAATGATCTTTAGTAGTTGCGGATTCTTGCTAGAGTTCCAATCATAAGTGCATATGATCCAAGTAGAGAAAGTATGTTAGCTTATGCCTCTCCCTCATATGAAACTAGAATAGTGATTACCGGTCTTGTTAACGATTGCCTAGGACAATTCCGCACACCGATCCACCATTATTCCACACTCGCTATTTATAATATTTAGTAATATATTCTAACTTCATGATAACAGCACCTACTTTTATATTTTAGATCTCCGATATCATACAAAGCTATCCTCTTCATACCCACAACATAGTTTCATTTCTCGTTGCTAGTTGGAAGCAAACATTCAGTGTATGTAGAGTCATATCAGTGGTAGATAGGGCTTGAGGGAACATTGATATGACCTTTAGCTCCTTGTGGGTTCAACACCCCATAATTATCACTTTCACCTTTGGAAATTGCTACGATGATTCCCTACGTGGGGTTGATATTCTCGTGTATGCTTGTTTGCTTTATTCAATAAGTAGATTTTGTTTTTGCTTTTTGTTTATCTTTAGTTGTGGGTGAAACATACAAAAAAATTAAAAGAATGAAAATACAAAAACTTGCCTCTCATGCCTAAAAAGTTTTTCAAAAAGAGAAGTGATTGGAAAGTTATGCATTGAAGAAGTGAGGGTCGACCTTGAGCACGCGTGTTCATGCTCATAGAAATAATGTAGAATTTTTCATGGAAGCTTCTCCATAAATAATTATCCCCTTATATATATCCATTGTATTATAAAAATAATGTGCCAAGCTTTGGTTTTAGAATGATTAGATTGCTTGTTTACTATGTGCAGAACAAAAACAGAAACTTTGGTCATAGCACGTGATTTTACATGCTTTAATGGAAAGTCAAATGGGTCTGAACTTTTTGCACATTACTTCTGTATAATTTTTTTCAAATTTTCAAATTTATTTCATAATTTTTGGAGTTACAGAAGTTTACTAAACCTCCAGATTACTACAGAATGTCCTGTTTTTGACAGATTCTGTTTTCTATGTGTTGATCGCTTATTTTGATGAATCTATGGGTAGTATCGGGGGGGTATGCACCATCGTGAAGTTGGAATACAGTAGATAAAGTTCTAATATGAAATTGGAATGAGTTTTCAACAGTACCTAAAGGTAGTGATTTGCTTTATTATACTAACGGATCTCACAAAGTTTTTGTTAAAGTTTTGTGTGGAAGAAGTGTTTGAAGAATGAGGAGTTACCGATGTGAGAATAATAAAGAGAGGCAAGATATTAACCTTGGGGATTACCAAGGCACCCCAAGTAAATATTCTAAGGATACTAAAGCATCTAAGCTTGGGGATGCCCCGGTTGGCATCCCATCTTTCTTCTTCAACAAATATCGGTATACCTCGGTTTTTGTTTTGTTCACATGATTTGTGTCCTTTGTGTTTTTATTTTTCTTTAAGAACCATGCTAGTATGAGATGTCCCTTCATCAATTTATAGAATACTTCAAGTGTTTCACTTATATCTTCTAAGTATGATCTTATAGCATTGCTCTTTGAGCTTCACTTAAATCTTTTGAGTATGGCTTTATAGAATGCTTCGTGTGCTTCACTTATACATTTTGAGCTTGAACATTAGTTAGTTTATAATAATTGTAGAATGCTCCATGAACTTTACTTATATATTTTGGAGTATGAATAACACTATCATCTAAAGCGGGTTTGGAAGAGTGTCAACTTTAGGAACTAGTGATCCCGCCATTCCGAATGAGGAGAATGTTGCTTATGTGGAGAGTAGTAAAATTTCTATGCTCGTAGATCATGAAAAGAATGCTTTATGTGATGGTTATATTGTTGAACTCATTCATTATGCTACTGAAAATTATTATGAGGGAGGAATACATGCTTGTAGGAGTGCAATAATATCAAGTTTTCCTCTCTATGTGCTTAATGTTTTGAAGTTATACTTGTTTTGCCTTCCTATGCTAGTTGATTCTTGTTCCCATAAATTGCATGCTCACAAAATACCTAGGCATAGGAAGTGGGTTAGGTTTAAATGTTCTAGTCATATTATTCATGATGCTCTATTTATGTTCAAGTCTTATCTTTCATGTGAGCATCATTGAAATCATCATGCCTAGCTAAAAGGCAGTAAAGAAAAGCGCTTGTTGGGAGACAACCCAATATTTACCCTTAATGTTTTTGTGTGTTTACATGATTAAGATACTTTAGTAATCATGTTTTATAGCTTTTGTTTCAATAAAGTGCCAAGTAAGACCTTTGGGAAGACTTGGGTGAAAGTTAATGTGATCTTGCTGTAAAAAAACAGAAACTTTGCGCGCACGAGATTAGCTGCCATCTTTTACAGAAGAGTAATTTTGTGATGATTCTTTTTGAATAAGATTAATAGACAAATTCCTCACGTCCACCAATTTATTTCATAATTGTTTGAGTAGCAGAAGTATTGTTAGTGTTCAGATCATTACAGACTGTTCTGTTTCTGACAGATTCTGTTTTCATTGCATAGTTTGCTTGTTTTCTAGTTTCTATGACTTATATTCCTCAATATAAATTGTAGAAATGATATGGTACAGTAGGCATTGTGTGAGAAAAATTATGATCTTTGTCTTAGACAGTACCAAGGTGAATGGTTTACTCTTTATCATACTAACCTATCTCACGAAGTTCCGTTAAGTTTTGTGTGATTGAAGTTTTGAATCTTTGGGTGAGATATCGATACGAGGCGAATCAGGAGTGGAAAGACCCTAAGCTTGGGGATTCCCAAGGCACCCCCAGGTAATATCCAAGGAAGACTCAAGTGACTAAGCTTGGGGATGCCCCGGAAGGCATCCCCTCTTTTGTCTTCAAAACTATCGGAATACCTTACTCGGAGCTATATTTTTATTCGTCACATGATATGTGTTTCGCTTGGAGCGTATTTTCAATTTTAATTGATGTTTGAATAAAATCATTGGATCTGAAATATTAAATGAAAAAGAATCGTCCCATGGCTAGTTAATTATTTGACTACTTAGTGTCCTTCACTATTATCTTTTGGAGTAGTTTGTCATTTACTCACGTGCTTCACGTATATCCTATGAGTAAATGGTTGAATAATTCAATATCATAAATCTGAATTTATATATGGTTCATATGCTTATACCATGGGGAGTAATGACTTCACATAGAATAAGTATAGGTAGTAAACTTATTGAAAGTTAGCAAACGTAGAATTGGTTACTTGAACAATTCATGAAAGAATATTGAAGGAAGAGAGATTTCACATATAAATATACTATCTTGGACATCTTTTGTAATTGTGAGCCCTCATTAAAATGTGACATGCTAAAAGTTTGATGTCGGACAAGGAAGACAACGTAATGGGTTATGTTTTCTTATATCCGAAATAAAGTATATTGTCTTGGATCATCCAATATGTTGAGCTTGCTTTCCCCCCTCATGCTAGCCAAATTCTTTGCACCAAGTAGAGATACTACTTGTGCTTCCAAACATTCCTTAACCTAGTTTTTCCATGAGAGTCCACCATACCTACCTATGGATTGAGTAAGATCCTTCAACTAAGTTGTCATCAGTGCATGCAATATAAATTGCCCTCTAAATATGTATGATCTATTAATGTGGAGAAAATAAGGTTTATACGATCTTGTGATGTGGAAGAAATAAAAGCGACGGACTGCATAATAAAGGTCCATATCACAATTGGAAATATAAAGTGACGTTCTTTTGAATTAGGATTTTGTGCATCCAACCATAAAAGCGCATGACAACATCTGATTCCCTCTGCGAAGGGCCTATCTTTTACTTTTGTCTTCTACCCTTATGCAAGAGTCATGGTGATCTTCACCTTTCCTTTTTACATTTTATCCTTTGGCAAGCACATTGTGTGGGAAAGATCCTGATATATATATATATATATATATATATAATTGGATGTAAGTTATCATGAACTATTATTGTTGACAATACCCTTGAGGTAAAAGGTTGGGAGGCGAGTCTATAAGCCCCTATCTTTCTCTGTGTCTGATTAAAACTTTGAACCCATAAATATCATGTGAGTGTTAGCAATTGTGAAAGATTAAATGATAGTTGAGTATGTGGAGTTTGCAAAATCAAAGCTCTGACATAGTCCGTTCCTGAAAATAAGATGAATTGCAATTGTTTGATGACTGAGAATATAGTTTGTTAGTTTCAAGAAAGTTTATGATCTATACTTTAACATGTGAATAGCTTGTTACTTGATCATGAAAAGCTTTATGAAGATGAGCTACTGTTATGATATATAATAATGCTAGAAAAAGTGATTGGAATTATCATTGATGAAACTTATGCACTTGCTAGCATTCACACTTCATAAATTATTTCTTTTATCATTTACCTACTCGAGGACGAGCAGCAATTAAGCTTGGGGATGCTGATACGTCTCCAATGTATCTATAATTTATGAAGTATTCATGGTATTATATTATCAACCTTGGATGTTTTATATGCATTTATATGCTATTTTATATGATTTTTGGGACTAACCTATTAACATAGTGCCCAGTGCCAGCTTCTGTTTTTTCCTTGTTTTGAGTTTTACAGAAAAGGAATATCAAACAGAGTCCAATTGACGGGCCAATTTTGACGATTTTTTATGGACCAAAAGAAGACCCCGGAGTAAAATAGTTGGGCTAGGAGAGTCCCGGGGCGTCCGCGAGGGTGGGGACGCCCCCCCCCCCCCAGGTGCGTGGGCCTGCCTCGTGGACGCCTCGGGCACCTCCTTGACGTGAGACCAACGCCAAGAATTCCTATAAATACAGAAACCAAAAGCCTCCGTAGCCACCGAAAACCAATCTAGGCCCCTTTTGGCACCCTGCCGGAGGGGGCCATCATCACCGGAGGGCATGGAGGAGGATCCCGGAGGGGCCATTATCGTCATGAAGGCCAAGGACCAGAGGGGGAACCTCTCCCCATCCGGGGCAAGGCCATGGAGGAGGAAGCACAAGGGGGAGAACCTCTCCTCCTCTCCCTTGGTGGCACCGGAGTGCGATGGAGAGGGGAATCATCGCCGCGGTGATCGTCTTCATCAACATCATCATCACCATCCTCATCTCTTTTACGCGGTCCACTCTCCCGCACCCTGCTGTAATCCCTACTTGAACATGGTGCTTTATGCCACATATTATGATCCAATGATGTGTTGCCATCCTATAATGTTTTGAGTAGATATCTTTTGTCTTTGGGTTGATTGATGATCTTGATTAGTATGAGTTGTATGTTTTACTTTGATGCTGTCCTATGGTGCCCTCCGTGTCGCACAAGCGTGAGGAGTTCCCGCTGTAGGGTGTTGCAGTATGTTCATGATTCGCTTATAGTGGGTTGGTGAGCGACTGAAACACAAACCCGAGTAAGGGGGTTGTTGCGTATGGGAAGAAAGAGGACTTGAGGCTTTAATGATATGGTTGGGTTTTACCTTAATGATATTTAGTAGTTGCGGATGCTTGCTAGACTTCCAATCATAAGTGCATATGATCCAAGTAGAGAAAGTATGTTAGCTTATGCCTCTCCCTGATATGAAACTACAATAGTGATTAACGGTCTTGTTAACGATTGCCTAAGACAATTCCGCACACCGATCCACCATTTCTTCCACACTCGCTATTTATAATATTTAGTAATATATTCTAACTTCATGATAACAACACCTACTTTTATATTTTAGCTCTCCGATATCATACAAAGTTATCCTCTTCATACCCACAACATAGTTTTATTTCTCGTTGCTAGTTGGAAGCAAATGTTCGGTGTACGTAGAGTCATATCAGTGGCCGATAGGGTTTGAGAGAATATTGATCTTACCTCTAGCTCCTTGTGGGTTCGACACTCCTTACTTATCACTTCCACTTTTGGAAATTGCTCTGATGATTCCCTGCACTTGGGGATTATCACTCACCGACCCGACCTCATGCTTTTCACGGGCGACTTGTTCCTTTGCCGCTCTCTCCTCGGCCTCGGCCAGCGCCTTCTTGAGGGCCTCCACCTCGATCACCGCCCAAACATGTATCATGGCATTATGGTCAGCACAAATCAGTCATCATTTCCGGATACACACAAGGTCATTGCATACCTTGCTTGTCTTCTAGCTGCTTTTTTTACACGGCCGAGCTCTTCCTCGGCCCGCTCTAGACTCTGCTTTAGTCCGGAGATCTCAGCAACATGAGAGGTCGCGGCTAGCAACGATGCCTGCTTATTCACGTAAGACATATTTGGTTAGTCTCCTGCGAAAATTAGTTGGTCCTCTGTCTGGCTTTTCTTTCTGAACACCGGACAGAGTCTCGAGGGCTACTATCTAAACTATGACGTTCTTTTTATTGGTCGCTTACCTCAAAGCCTGTTAGAAGGCTTGTGCAGGCTTTGGTCAGTCCGCTCTTGGCGGACTGAATCCTCTCAACCACCGTACCCATGAGGGTACGGTGTTCCTCAACAATGGAAGCACTTCGCAGCGCTTCGAATAGAGTATCCGGTGCCTCTCGATGGATAGAGGTCACGGGTAGAATTGGCACACCTCCTTCCTTTGATGGAGGCTACCTACCAGATTCCGGAGCCATATAGGTCTCCGGGACCGTATTCAGCTAGGGGCCGAATAGGGGATGGACCCCATCGCCAGTCTCCATGGGGATATGCTCCCCCATGTGTCCGGCGGCCGAGGTGTTATCCTCTGGTGCCACTGTGACGGCCTCCTGTGCCTCACCCTGAGCTGGAAGTGTCCTTAGGGACAACACTTCAGCGTCTTCCACCATCTTGGGAGAGGAGGCTGAGGGAGTCCTGGACTAAGGGGTCCTCGGGCATCCGACCTATTAGACATCGGCCGGACTGATGGGCTGTGAAGATACGAAGACCGAAGACTCTACCTGTGTTCGGATGGGACTCTCCTTGGCGTCAAAATATGAAGATTCCTTTCTCTGTAACCGACCTTATGTAATCCTAGATCCCTCCGGTGTCTATATAAACCAGAGGGCTAGGTCCATAGACAGACCCTCATAATCATAGTCAGACAGGCTAGACTTTTAGGGTTTAGCCATTATGATCTCATGGTAGATCTACTCTTCTAATACTCATATTCATCAAGATCAATCAAGCAGGAAGTAGGGTATTACCTCCATAGAGAGGGCCCAAACCTGGGTAAACATTGTGTCCCTTGTCCCCTGTTACTATCGACCTTAGACGCACAGTTCGAGACCCCCTACCCGAGAACCTCCGGTTTCGACACCGACATTGGTGCTTTCATTGAGAGTTCCACTGTGACGTCGAAAGATAGGATCGATTGCTCGCCTTGTTCTCAGGGACAACGTCACCTCCGGAGGAGCACTGGCCCTTGGCCAAACCCTCCGGCTGGGCGGCTTCATCATGACCACTCGTTCAACCGTTAAGCCGACGATGACTTCTCGGGTTATCGAAAATCCCCTCCATGTTGACTCCAAATACTCCAAGCAGATGGATCCGGCGGAACTATCGTCTTTAAACGAGCTCCTAGATCGCATTGCCGCCCTGGGGGTCGCCATAGACTATGATCGGATTTGGCTTAAACCCGACGAGAGAGAAATTAAAACTCCGTTGAGCACCCATCAAATAGCAGTAGTAGAGGAGCAAGACGACAACTCTTCGTCTATATTGAGGATGAACTATGTTCGGATCTACGAGCTTGAAGAGCCGGACACCTACCAGTAGAAAGACATGCCTTGTCCTCCGAACATAGAATCGGGCGACAAGCCCAAAAAATCAGTTCGGAACTTCTTCAAACTCCGGATCCTAAATTGGGCCAGGGTTTGGATTTCAAACCACCCACCCACCCAGATATAAGCGCCCTCATGGGCATCTGACAGCAGTCTTAGGAAATGGTCCACCACTTTTGGGTCATATTCCTCATTGTCAAAGATAAGATTAAAGATTGCCGCGACGGAGACATGATCTCAGCATTCCACAACAATTGCATGGATGAAGGAATCCTCAACACTATCAACCGCCGTCGCGTATCACGCTTCGCAGACTTGGCAACCATAGTACACAAGTACTATGCAATGGAAAGCGCCTAAAAAACTCAGGCATCTTGCTAGGAACCACCGGTTTCTACTCAACCCCTCATTCAGGCGAAAAGGACGCACCCTTGTGGCATGCCCGACCCAATGGTAAAGAAATATAAACCCATTGCAGGACACGGAACAATTCTAGAGGGATGGATCGATGGACTATGCAAATTACACGCAACACCAGATACTATATCAACCCACAGCCCTAGAGCATGTTGGATACTCTGGCAGGTGGCCAAGAGCGGTGAGGATATCCTCACCAAAAACACCCCAGAGCAATATGCCCCAGAAGACGACGACCTTAGAGTATTGACGGTCTTCGAGACTTTCGCTTCAAACAATAAGTGAAAAGGGCACTACGCGACCTCGCTGAAGTCTGCCAAATCGCAGCAACAAACCCTTGGAACGACACGGCCATAACTTTCAATGCCGATGATGAACCAAAATTCAGGACAGTCCAGGCACCGGCTGCCTTGGTCCTCATTCCGATCGTGGATGGCTTTCAGCTCACCAAGGTTCTCATGGACGGTGGCAGCGGACCAAACCTCATTTACGAAGATACACTCTGTAAAATGGAGATAGACAGGAGCCACATCGACCAAAGTAGCATGACCTTCTGAGGAATTATTTCCAGTCGGGAGGCGCGATGCGCGGGAAAAGTCACACTCGACGTGGTATTCGGCACACCAGAGAACTATTGGACCGAAGAATTCACCTTCCAAGTGGCCCCTTTCAATAGTGGATATCACGCCCTATTGGGGCGAGATGCATTTACACGCTTCCAAACTATACCTCACTACAGGTATATGAAGCTCAAGGTTCCTGGGCCCAACGGCATAATCACTCTCGCGAGTGATCCGGACATAGCACTCCGTGTCGAAAATAAAACCGCATCCCTGGCCCTTGAGGCATTATCTAAAGCCCTCGCGGCCGAAGAATTAACCGCATTACGCTCCACGGTTGATAGGGACGATGTAATCCTGGACAAACAACCCAAATCCACCTCCTTCAAACCAGCTGAAGAAATAGTCAAATTCCAAGTCCATCCAACGGACCCCAAGAAGACAACATCTATCGGGGCACAACTAGACCCAACGGTCGACACCGCGCTACAAGAGTTTCTGCGGGAGAACTGGGATATATTCGCGTGGCACCCGTCAGATATGCCAGGAATCCCACGCAGATTACCCGAACACAGCCTTAATATATTGAAGGGATATAAACCGGTCAAGCAAACACTATGGCGCTTTTCCAAACCCAAATGTCAAGCTATGGGGGAGGAGCTAGCCAAGCTAATCGAGGCCGGATTCATTAGAGAAATAAAACACCCGGACTGGCTAGCAAACTTGGTGATGGTGCCAAAGAAGGATAAATCCTGGCGCCTATGCGTCGATTTCAAAGACCTCAATAAGGCCTGCCCTGAGGATCCCTTCCCCTTCCCCGCATTGACCAGATCATTGATGCCACCGCAGGACACGACTCACTATGCTTCCTCGATGCATATTCCGGATACCATCAAATCAAAATGAAGGAGTCTGATCAAGCTGCAACGGCATTCATTACCCCACATGGGCCATTTTGCTTCAATACCATGCCCTTTGGGCTAAAAAACGTCGGGGCAACCTATCAACGCATGATTCAAACATGCCTAGAGAAACAGATCGGCAAGATAGTTGAAGCATACGTGGACGACGTCGTCATTAAAACTAGGCACGTCGATTCACTAATAGACGATTTACGTCTCACATTCGACAACCTCCGTGCATATGACATCAAGCTCAATCCGAAAAAGTGTATTTTCGACGTCCCTCCTGGAAAGCTGCTGGGCTTCATTGTTTCCAATAGAGGAATTGAAGCAATTCCAGCTAAAATCCGAGCTTTGTCACAATTGGCTATGCCAACGGACCTTAAACAGGTCCAAAAACTCGCAGGATGCGTGACAGCTTTAAGCCGCTTTATCTCCAGATTGGGAGAAAAGGCATTACCACTATATCGCCTCCTCCGGCACACCGATCACTTCGAGTGGAAGGATGCGGCAACAGCCGGATTGTAAGAAATAAAAGCCCTTCTTGCGAGCAACCCAATCCTGGCTGCACCGAACGTTGGTGAACCCATGTTATTATACATGTCAGCAGCACACCAGGTGGTGAGCGCCATGCTCGTCTGTGATGCCCCGAGACCATTGCGCCAGGTGTCTTCCAGTTATTCACTGTTGTTGTCTTGTCATTCTCTTGCGTGTTGCATCTTGCCATGTCATCATCCGCATTGCATCATCATGTTTTCAAAACTTGCATCCGTCCGGGTTCCTCCAGTTCCGTTCGTTGTCCATTCTGAGCCAAGACACACTCGCACACGCCCACAGCATGTCCGAAATATTATTCTATAAGTGGCCGGAAAATGTTCTCTGAATAGGTTGGAAGTTGGCGTGCGGTGTTGCTTTGTTGTCAGTAGACCGCTTGCCAAATTTCATCGCATTCGGAGTCCGTTTGACGCCCCGACGAATAACTATAGCGACATTATAGTCGGTCAAACGTCGCACGTTTCTGGTCTCCGAAAACGGTTGCCGGGGTTGCTTTCCTCCTCTCTCTTCTCAGTCCAACCACACACTTGACCTTGTCCATCTAACCCTCTTTGCACGATACATCGACCCCTCGCGCGTGTCCGAAACTTCCCCGAACCCGACCCACTCAGTCGTCACCGATGGGTCCGGATCATCCCCAAATATCTATAAAACATCTATGTTTTATTTGTTGGACTCTCCTAACCTTTTTATCTCGACCATATGATTTTGATCGGATGATCAAAACTCCCCTCCCTTTTCCTTTATATAGTCCATTTCTAGTCCAAACCCTAAATTCAAGGCACTTGTCCATTCCCGTCTAGCACCGCCGCTGCCCTGCTTCTTGACGAGCAGAGGATCGCGCCAGTTTCACTGCCTCCCCGCTGTCCAGATTGAGAGAGAGAAGCTCGTTCGGTGCAGCCGCGTGTTGACTGCGCCACGTCAACGCCAGGCCCAGCCGCACCATGCCCCTGCGAGGCCGCTTCCTCACCGGCCCACCTTTCCACCGACTGGGTTTGGCCCATGGTGGGCAGCCCAGCTCCTCCAGTTTTGGCCCGATGTGAGCGCCCCACCTTATCCTAAGCACTATGCGCCCTATTGCTATCTTGCGCCCACAGTTTTGGCCCAGATCCGTTTTTTCCCTCTGGACGAATTTAGCTATTATTCCAGTGTTAAACAGATTTGCAGAAAAGCCCTCTAGACTTCATGCATCTAATAACTCATCAACCGTGCATCGGACTAAAATGTTTTATATATGAAAAATGCTGAAATTTCGTCTAGTTTCATAATATGGTGTTTTCATTCATGTTCAAAATGTTTGAAATATTGTTAGTTTAAATTTGCTCTAATGACATGTTAAAATGCTTTATTGCATAACTCAATAACCGTAGCTCGGTTTTAAATAATCTTTATATGTAAATGGTGTATAAAAATGCATAGATTAACTTGGTGGCATTACTTTGCATGTTTAACAAATATAAAATATGCTTTAGGGCAGAACAGCACCAAATCTAAAATATGCACATGAGGATTTTTCCGGACTATGTTGCTTGTTGTTCCGGCCTCATTTAAACTTGCCTAGATAGGTAGTTTTATTATACTTCACCTCTTGCCATGTTTAACAACATTTAATATTGTTGGGTACCTAAACGAGAGAGAATTAAATAAGTCGTGTGGTGTTTCGTCAATATGCAACTCGTTGCATATTGAGCTCCACTTAATTTGTAGTGTGGTTTGTTGCACTTTGCCATGCCATGCCTCTTTAAACCGGACATGCATCATACTTGGTTGTGCATCATGCCATGTTTATGTGATGGTTGTTTACCATGTTGCTTGCTTCTTTCCGGGTTGCTTCTCTTGTTAGCTTCGGTTTCGTTCCGGAGTTGTGAGGATCCGTTCGACTACGTCCGTTTGTCTTCTTCATGGACTCGTTCTTCTTCCTTGCGGGATCTCAGGCAAGATGACCATACCCTCGAAATAACTTCTATCTTTGCTTTCTAGTTGTTCGCTCTATCGTTATGTCGCGCTACCTACCACTTGTTATATCATGCCTCCCATATTGCCATGTCAAGTCTCTAACCCACATTTCCTAGAAAACCGTTGTTTGGCTAAGTTACCGCTTTTTCTCAGCCCCTCTTATAGCATTGCTAGTTGCAGGTGAAGTTGAAGTTTGTTCCATGTCGGAACATGGATATGTTGGGATATCACAATATATATTTTTTAATTAATGCATCTATATACTTGGTAAAGTGTGGAAGGCTCGGCCTTATGCCTGGTGTTATGTTCCACTCTTGCCGCCTTAGTTTCCGTCATACCGATGTTATGTTTATTGATTTTGCGTTCCTTACACGGTTGGGTGTTATGGGAACCCCTTGAGAGTTCGCTTTGAATAAAACTCCTCCAGCAAGGCCCAACCCTTGTTTTACATTTGCCTAACAACCTATTACCCTTCCCTTGGGTCGGCGAATCCGAGGGTCATCTTATTTTAACCCCCCGGGCCAGTGCTTCTCTAAGTGTTGGTCCGAACTAGAGCACCATGCGGGACTGTCCCTTGGCAACTTGGGTTATGTTGGTACCTGTACGCTTAGCTTATCCGGTGTGCCCTGAGAACGAGATATGTGTAGCTCCTATCGGGATTTGTCGGCACATCCGGGCGGTCTTGCTGGATCTTATTTTACCTATGTCTTGTAATCGGGATTCCAAGACTGATCGGGTCTTCCCAGGAGAAGGAATATCCTTCGTTGACCATGAGAGCTTGTGATGGGCTAAGTTGGGACACCCCTGCAGGGTATAAACTTTTGAGAGCCGTGCCCGTGGTTCTGTGGCAGATGGGAATTTGTTAATGACTGATTGTAGAGAACTTGACACTTGACTTAATTAAAATGCATCAACCACGTGTGTAGCCGTGATGGTCTCTTCTCGACAGAGTCCGGGAAGTGAACACGGTCTTGTGTTATGCTTGAACGTAAGTAGTTTCAGGATCACTTCTTGATCACTTCTAGATTCTCGACCGTTGCGTTGCTTCTCCTCTTATTTGCATATGTTAGCCACCATATATGCTTAGTGCTTGCTGCAGCTCCACCTCACTACCTTCCCCTACCCATAAGCTTAAATAGTATTGATCTCGCGGGTGTGATATTGCTGAGTCCTTGTGACTCACATATACTTCCAAACAGTTGCAGGTGCCGATGTTATCAGTGCAGGTGACGCAACCCAGCTCAAGTGGGAGCTCGATGAAGATCTTGATCCCTGTTTTGTTTCGTTTCCTGTTGATCAGCAGTGGAGCCCAGTTGGGACGATCGGGGATCTAGCATTTGGGGTTGTCTTCTTTTATTTTGGTTCCATAGTCGGACCTTGATTGTATTCTGGATGATGTATGTTTAACTTGTTATTTGTGTGAAGTGGCGATTGTAAGCCAACTCTTTATCCCATTCTTATTCAGTACATGGGTTGTGTGAAGATTACCCCATTTGCGATTAAATCACCATGCAGTTATGTCTCTAAGTCGTGCCTCGACACGTGGGAGATATAGCCGCATCGTGGGTGTTACAAGTTGGTAATCAGAGCCATCCTTGACTTAGGAGCCCCCTGCTTGATCGAATCACTGACGTTGTTGAGTCTAGAACAAAATGTTTTGAGTCTTAGGATTATATATATCGGAGAGTAGGATTATTTTTACTCCTCAGCCCCTTCGTCGCTCTGGTGAGGCCTCCTGACGTAGAAGTTTTGACTTTTCTCACCTCAAATTTCACGAATTGTTTTTAGGATCACGCGGGTATCTTGGAATCGTTCCGATATTCTTGTGACATGAACATTGTTCTTGGTGCCTCCTGACATTTAGGGGTTGTGGCAGTGTCCCGGGGAGTTGAGCTCTGAGGTGTTGTCGTCACAATTTTATCGGTGAAGTTCTGGAATACCTAAGTTTCGCTGACATCAAAAATCTCTTTTATGCAGTTGTTGGTGAGATAACCTCGATGCCACCCAGTACTGGGGCGGGAGTTCGGGAGTATTGCCATAACTTGTATAACAGATGCTTTTCGAATGTTGAGGTACATGATTTCCGAAGTTTTCTTGGTTATGTGTTGAAGGATGGATACACCTAGATGTAGGAATTGTTAGTTTGGGTGAGATATTATGCTTCCCCTGTATACCCAACACCTGAATGCATAACCAGAAAGTTTCGGGAGTTTATAAGTGGGAATTCAAGTATCTCCTAGGGTTTCTTTCCAACAGACACATGATACGATGTGGGGTCTTGTAACATCCCAAATTTTCAATTTGGAATGTTATACATAGATCATCCATGCATATCATGTTTTATTGCTTTTCCGTTCCGTAATCCTCGAAATCCTAAGTAGCTCAAGGACCCTCGGAGAGAGTTGGGGATTTCCCGGTCTTCATATTTGATTCTTTTATCAAATAATGAAAAGAGGATTTGATTTTAATTATTTCTCTCCGAAAAATGTTTCACATCAAAAATTACAAAGAGGAGATAATATGACTTCTCCAAAATAAATGAAATATTAGAGGAAAAATATTAAAATCATTAAATTGATTTTTATTGGATTTTATTCGGATTTTATTTGCATTAAAAAATTGCATGTTTTTCAAAATTGCATTATAGGGCCAAGAAAATGTTCATTTTGTTCTAAATACTTTATTTAGACGATGAAAAATTGGTTTGGCATTTTTAGGTTTTTATTATTTTTTTCTAGGATTTTATTTCGGTCGGTGAACTTTAAAAAAAAGAAAGAGGTTCCACGCCGACTGGGCCTAAGGCCCAGCCACGCCAGGCCGCCGCCGCCGCCACTCGGACCGGAGTCCGAGTTGGACTCCACAGCCGCCGCGCCTTGCCCCCTCCTCTAAGTCGCCGCCCCCGCCCTTTATATACGCCGCTACCCCCGCCCCCAACACCACCACCACCGCCGCCAACCCTGCCGCCCGCAGCCGCCGCCGCCTCGCGCAGCCGCCGCCGCCCGCGCTCGCCAACACAGCCGCCAAGCCCCGCCGCCCTCGTGAGCCGCTGCCCCCGCCTCGCCGGAGCCCTCTTGCCGGAGGTAGCCACCGTGCCCCGCCGCCGGTTTTTTTATAAAAACCGTTCGGTTTTTTCAGAAACCCTAGATCCGTTTTTTTGGATTCGCCGGTTTTTCTCAGTTCTTCCAGTTAGCGGACGTTCGTCCGTACGTTTGTTTTAACGAACGGTTTTCGCCCGTTAGTTACAGCTAACGAACGCTCGTTCGTTAGTCTGTTCGTGAGTTTTCTTTTATCGGATTTATTCCGCGATTTTTCTGATCGTGATTTCTGATCCGATCTTAGTTTTTGTTTATCTTTTCGCTCATTTAACGGAATCAGGCGATTCAAGCGCCTGGAGTTTCGTCTCGAAACCCTCTTTCCATTTAACCAACTCAAACAAAATTTGCTACTGTAAAATTTGACCTAGTTTCAGATTAGTAAACGAAGCTTCTTTCTTTCGCCGTTTGAGTTTCGTTGCTCCGTTTGTTTTGATTCTTTTGCGAACCGGAGTTCTTAATTTGAACTTTCTGGTCAACCTCTCTTATTTGAGTTTTGCTTGTGCATCGTTTCTTGTTACTTATGTATGTTATTGTTTGCTTGCGATAGAATTCCCGGAGTGCGAAGCGTGTTACTACGAGTCTCTAGGATTCGCGGATCGTCAGCAAGGCAAGTAACACTTTGATCAATCCCATTATTACCCAGTTTTTATGCATTAGTTCCAATCCTCAAACATTGCATGATTAGTGTCATTAACTTGTGGGTTGGGAAGTAGTTGCTGAGGTAGAACCTATTTCCCTGTTACATTCAAACCCTTGGGAGTTACTTCTATGTATTGCTTATTGCTATGCTATGCTCGTAGACGTGGTTTGGGTTTGAGTGAAATTCATGTCAGATGTGAGATTGTTAATTAATGGTTCAACTTAAGGTGGCAACTTAATCGAACAACTGGGTGGATTGAGGCACGTGGGGAACCCAGTGTTGTCTGATTTTTTTTGGAAATCCCGGGGTACCCATGTGATCTTCCTATGGACCGCCACCCAGGCTCAAAGGGAACTGAGATGATTCATGCTAGAAACTTCCATGTGCAGCCACAAGCTATTATGGGCTCTAGCATAGTTGAGTAAGTTACGTGAAGCTCTTGAAGAGGTAGATCAGCAGGTAGTGGGTTTTGTAAGTTTGGTATGGTCTACCCGGAGTAGAGAGTTAATGTTTCTGAAAGAGTGTGTCTCGATCATCCGTTTCTCAAACACCATGTAGTGCGAGAAATCCAACGGAGGCGATTAAGTCTTGTGGGGAAAAGTGCGCAAACCTCTGCAGAGTGTACAATCTAATCATGGTTAGCCGTGTCCCCAGTTATGGACAATTCTTGAGTATCTAGTACTTGGGTTATCACATGTATCTCACCATGCTTAATTAAAACTGTTGGGATGTTAATCACTTTAATTGGGATTGAGTTGGGGTTACCTTCTCAATGATGTTTCAACCACCATGATAGTAAAATTAAAATCTATTCCGTTGTTGTAGGGAAAAATTGGCTTTTCGCAAAACTACAACCATACAGCTTTCCACCAGCCATATATGCATGTAGTGATAGCATTATTCTGTTTCTGCTCTACTGTGTTATATTGCCAGCATATTCCATGTGCTGACCCGTTTTCGGGCTGCAACGTATTATGTTGCAGACTTTTCAGATGAGGAGTAAGGTTCGTTAGGTCGTTGCCGTGCAGCTCAGCTATGCCGTTGGAGTTGATGGACTCACCTTATCTTCCAAGCCATCCGTTGTTATCGCATTAGATGGCCTTAAGCCATATTATTGTAATAAGTTCTCTTTGGAGACATTCGATGTAATAGTGTGTGATTGCTACTCTGTTATAAATCCTTCGAGTACTGTGTGTGTCAGCATTACCGATCCAGGGATGACACTGAAGCACAGAGACTTGACCATCTGAGGTCGGGTCGCTACAAGATGGTATCAGAGCACACGCTGAGTGTAGGACACGACCCCTAAGATAAACCCTAGGTCACACTTCTCTTCTCATTTCTGACTCCTCTCCATTTTCTACTATTTAGGATGATGGAGATGAAGAACAAGCTTGCACAACCGGATGAAGACATAAATTTTGGACACCACTTGAAGGAAATCACTAGGTACTTGAACATTGGAATACCAAGCTTCACCGGGACATACAACGCCACTTTACCTGAAGAGGAGCGCTTGATGGTTCAAGTACAAGTTCCAGGAAGGACGTTCTCGCCAACTTCTAAACCCATAGAATTTTCCTTCGACGCTCCAACCTGGAGTTTAGGAAAGAGTATGGTAGCTCACATCACCATGGGACGCATTGGAGAAGTTTACAACAAGGAGCTTAAGGACACTATTTACCAAATATGTGGGCGCCGAGATGAGCAATGGGAAGTAATCAGCACTAAGAAGGATAGATCCATTGCAGCTTTCATCCAGGAGTTAAACCAGCACATTCGACGTCAAGAGAACCAGATGTGTGCGGACATGATGGACTTGAAGAAGGCGAAGACTAGGATCATTGAGCTGGAGGAAGAACTCAAGTTTACCCGCGATGGATATGAGGAGGAAATCAAGACCCTACTGGAGAAGAATGATGACTTAGTCAAGAAGATCGGAGTATTCATGGGAGGACCAGCACCAATAGAAGAAGAAGAAGAACCCAAGGAAATATGCCCCGAGGACTACATCATCATCGACGACACCGACTCCGACCCTAGTGATGATGACTTTGAAGACGAAGCTGGAGCAGACATCATGGAGTCTTCCACCGATCAAAATTCTAGATGACTACCATATATTAGTAGTATTTCCGCCATGTATATAGTAGTAGTGAGCACTTTTGCGATAGTTCTAGACTGTTTGTATGCCCTTGCTTGATTGATTGAGTGAAATGATTGTGTTTGTCTCATGTGCATATGGGTAGTGTTTTCTCATTAGACCTCTTCTGTTCTAAATCTCTCCCATCTAAACCCCTCAGATTCCTCCGAGACGTGACACCGTTTTTGCCTTCCTGCCGGAGCTCACCCAGTTGATCCAGCAGCAGAATGCCTTGATGCAATTGCTAGTTCAGAACTAGGGCAACAACAACAACAACAACCCACCGCCAGTGGACAGCCTAGCCCGTTTTCTAAGGTTACAGCCGCCGGTGTTTTCCAGTAGCACCGAGCTTATAGTTGCTGATGATTGGCTACGCCGAATAGGAAGGGAGTTGAACACCGTAGGTTGCACAGATGCTGAGAAGGTGCGCTTTTCCGCACATCAATTGGATGGACCAGCAGCCTCATGGTGGGAGAATTATACACCCACTTTTCCTATAGCCAATGTCACTTGGGACCAGTTTCAGCAAGCTTTCCGCACAGCCCATGTCTCCACTGGAGTTATGCAAATGAAGACGCGGGAGTTCCACAACTTACGCCAGGGGAACCGTATTATGGCTCAGTACGTGGATGAGTTTAGCAAGTTATCTTGCTACGCCCCTGATGATGTGGCCACAGATGCCGCGAAGCAGGAGAAGTTTATGGAAGGGCTGAATGATGAGATGAGCATGCAGTTGATGGTAACAACCTTCAACAACTACCAGGAGTTGGTAGATAAGGCTCTTATGATTGAAGGGAAACAATAGCAGATTGAGAGCCGCAAGAGAAAGTATGGACAAGGAAAGTATAACTCAGGAGCTCAGCAGAAGCCTTGCCTAACCCCGAACACGGGAGGACTTGTTCACAACCATGGAGGTCACAACCACACTGGAGGAGGATCACATAACCACAGTGGTGCTAAGAATGGGAATGGGAACGGAGCTAACAACAATCAGAACCCTTCCAACCCGTCCACTCACGCCAAAAGAGACTTAAGTCAGGTTACCCGTTTTAAGTGCGGGAAGACAGGGCACTATACCAATGATTGCCCCGAAGGAAGGAATGGAAACGGAAATGGAAGCACTGGGAAGAAGCCCAATCCATTCAACAAAGGACAAGTGAACCACGTTAACGTGGAGGAGGTTGAAGAGCAGCCGGACGCGGTAATAGGTAAGTTTTTGGTTAAGTCATTTACCGCTCTTGTTCTTTTTGATACTGGTGCATCGCATTCATACATATCAAGGGGATTCGTGGATAAGTTTAAACTACCAACCCAAACCCTTAGGACCCCTCTTTTAGTGAGTTCACCCGGAGCAGAGTATATGGCTAGCCGATGGTGTGACCAGATACCCTTAACCATTGGTACACATGTTTTTTCGTCCGACCTAATTATCTTGGAGTCACAAGGATTGGATGTGATATTGGGTATGGACTGGATGTCAAAGTTTGGAGGAAGCATTGACTGTGCTAGTAAGTCGATTTATCTCACCACCCCGGAAGGAAGAAGGATTAAGTATGTATCTAGGAATGTGCCTAGGAGGAGTCAAGTGAATGCCCATACGGGAGTTGTTCAGGAGGAAATGCCTGTAGTGAAAGATTACCTGGATGTTTTCCCAGAGGAGTTACCAGGCATGCCACTGGACAAAGATATTGAGTTTTTCATAGAGATGTTAGTAGGACCAGGACCAATATCCAAGAGACCCTATCGGATGCCCGCAAATGATCTGGAAGAAATTAAGAAACAGATCAAGGATTTATTGGAGAAAGGATATATCCGAAGAAGTTCATCACCTTGGGGAGCCCCAGTACTTTTGGTTGAGAAGAAGGATAAATCCCTGAGGATGGTTGTTAATTATCGAGCATTGAATGAAGTGACGATTAAGAACAAGTACCCACTGCCGATGATCAACGATCTGTTTGATCAGTTGCAAGGAGCTAAAGTGTTTTCGAAGATCGATTCGCGATTGGGGTATCATCAGTTGAAGATATGAGAGAAGGACATACCAAAGACGACGTTCACAACGCGATATGGATTATACGAGTACACGGTCATGTCGTTTGGACTGACTAACGCCCCTGCCTATTTCATGAGCATGATGAACAAGGTGTTCATGGAGTATTTGGACAAGTTTGTTGTGGTGTTTATTGATGATATCATGGTATACTCGAAGAACGAGGAGGAGCACAAAGAGCATTTGCGTTTAGTTCTCGAGAAGCTCAGGGAACACCAGTTGTATGCTAAGTTTAGCAAATGCGAGTTTTGGCTGAAGGAAGTCAGATTCCTTGGACATGTTATATCAGGAGAAGGTATACCAGTAGACCCCAGCAAGGTTCAGTCAGTCACTGAATGGTTGGCACCCACCTCAGTTAGCGAGATCCGCAGTTTTCTTGGACTCGCATGATACTACCGGAGATTCATTGAGAAATTTTTCCAAGATTGCAAAACCAATGACTGAACTATTAAAGAAGTATACCAAGTTTAAATGGACAGAACATTGTGAAGCAAGTTTCCAGGAGTTGAAGAAACGTTTGACTACAGCCCTAGTGCTAGTACTGCCAGATATACATAAGGAGTTCCAAGTGTATTGCGACGCCTCTCGCTTAGGACTTGGATGTGTGCTTATGCAGGATGAAAGAGTTGTTTCGTATGCCTCACGACAACTAAAACCTCATGAGTTGAATTATGCTACGCATGATTTGGAGCTAGCAGCCGTAGTGCACGCGTTGAAGACTTGGAGACATTACCTTATTGGAAACCGTTGTGATGCGTACATGGATCACAAGAGTTTGAAGTACATCTTCACCCAGAAGGAGCTGAACCTTAGGCAGAGGAGATGGTTGGAGCTTATAAAGGATTATGACATGAAGCTACACTATCATCCAGGAAAGGCCAATGTCGTAGCAGATGCATTGAGTCGGAAGAGTTATGCTAATACCCTTGAAAGTAAAGGATTGCCGAAGGAATTAGCAAAGGACATCATGGAACTTCGGTTAGAGATTGTACCTAGAAGGTTCATTGCCACAATGGAGGTTCAGTCGACATTGCTGGACAAGATTCGAGAAGCTCAGAAAGATGATAAAGAGATTGCCGAGATAAAGGAGAAGATGGGCAAAGGAAAGGCCAAAGGTTTTCGTAAGGATGAGCACGATACCCTATGGTTTGAGGACCGAGTTTATGTGCTCAACAACCATGAGATCATGAAGTTAATACTTCAAGAGGCCCATGACTCACCATACTCGATACACCCCGGAAACACCAAGATGTATTTGGATTTGAAGGAACGTTTCTGGTGGACTGGTATGAAGAAGGATATTGCCGAGTATGTAGCCGTATGTGATGTATGTCAGAGAGTTAAGGCAGAACATCAGAAGTCAGCAGGACTGTTACAGCCTATGCCGATACCCGAATAGAAGTGGGATAAACTTGGCATGGACTTTATCACCGGATTACCGAGGACTAAAGCAGGATATGATTCCATATGGGTAGTAGTTGATTGTTTGACCAAAGTAGCTCACTTCATCCTAGTTAAAACCACCTATACATGTGCAAAGTTGGCCAAGATCTATATGTCCAGGATCGTATGTCTGGATGGAGTTCCGCGGACCATCGTATCGGATCGAGGAACACAGTTTACTTCAAAGTTTTGGCATCAGTTACACCAGACTTTGGGAACGAGATTGGAGTTCAGTACATCATTTCACCTGCAGACAGATGGACAGACTGAGAGAGTCAATCAAATTTTGGAGGACATGTTGAGAGCATGTGCGCTGGATTATGGATCCAGTTGGGATGACAATTTGCCGTATGCAGAGTTCTCATACAATAATAGCTACCAAGCCGGCTTGAAGATGGCACCGTTTGAAGCCCTGTATGGACGCGGGTGCAGAACACCGTTGATGTGGGATGAGGTAGGAGACCGACAGTTGTTTGGACCAGACTTGATTAAAGAATCTGAGGAGAAGGTAAAACCGATCCGAGACCAACTGAAGATTGCTCAGTCCAGGAAGAAGCGTTACACAGACTCAAAACGCAAGGAGGTAACCTACGAAATTGGAGATAGAGCATATCTGCGAGTATCGCCCTTGCGAGGAGTGAAACATTTTAGAGTTAAAGGAAAGTTAGCCCCGAGATTTGTAGGACCGTTTCGCATTTTGGAACGGATGGGAGAAGTCACCTACAAGTTGGAGTTACCTGAGGGATTGTCAGGAGTCCACGATGTGTTCCATGTTTCACAGCTGAAGAAGTGTCATGCTGAGATGGCGGAAATACCATTAAGAGATACAGTACCCTTGGAGGCGATTCAGTTGGACAGTGATTTGACTTATGAGGAGAAGCCAGTTAAGATTCTTGAGTTTGCAAGCAGAGTCACCCGCAGTAAGGTTATCAAGTTTTGTAAAGTTCAGTGGAGCCACCATACCGAGGATGATGCTACCTGGGAACGAGAGGATGATCTCCGCAAGGACCACCCATACCTATTTTCTAGCCAACTCGAATCTCGAGGGCGAGATTCATCTTAAGGGGGGTAGGTTTGTAACATCCCAAATTCTCAATTTGGAATGTTATACATAGATCATCCATGCATATCCTGTTTTATTTCTTTTCCATTCCGTAATCCTCGAAATCCTAAGCAGCTCAAGGACCCTCGGAGAGAGTTGGGGATTTCCCGGTCTTCATATTTGATTCTTTTATCAAATAATGAAAAGGGGATTTGATTTTAATTATTTCTCTCCGAAAAATGTTTCACATTAAAAATTAAAGAGAGGAGATAATATGACTTCTCCAAAATAAATGAAATATTGGAGGAAAAATATTAAAATCATTAAATTGATTTTTATTGGATTTTATTCGGATTTTATTTGCATTAGAAAAATTGCATGTTTTTCAAAATTGCATTTTAGGGCCAAGAAAATGTTCATCTTGTTCTAAATACTTTATTTAGACGGTGAAAAATTGTTTTGGCATTTTTAGGTTTTTTTCCTAGGATTTTATTTCAGTCAGCGAAGTTTAAAAAAAAGAAAGAGGTTCCGCGCCGACTGGGCCTAAGGCCCAGCCGCGCTAGGCCGCCGCCGCCGCCGCCACCACCACTCGGACCGGAGTCCGTGTTGGACTCCGCAGCCGCCGTGCCTTGCCCCTTCCTCCAAGTCGTCGCCCCCACCCCTTTATATACGCCGCCACCCCCGCCCCCAACACCATCACCACCGCCGCCAACCCTGCCGCCCGCAGCCGCCGCCGCCTCGCGCAACCGCCGCCGCCCGCGCTCGCCACCGCTGCCGCCGCCACCAAGCCCCGCCGCCTAGCGCCCCCGCCGCCACCAAGCCCCGCCGCCCTCGTGAACCGCTGCCCCGCCTCGCCGGAGCCCTCTCGCCGAAGGTAGCCACCGCGCCCCGCCGCCGGTTTTTTTATAAAAACCGTTCGGTTTTTTTCAAAAACCCTAGATCCGTTTTTTTGGATTCGCCGGTTTTTCTCGGTTCTTCCAGTTAGCGGACGTTCGTCCATACGTTCGTTTTAACGAACGGTTTTCGCCCGTTAGTTATAGCTAATGAATGCTCGTTCGTTAGTCTGTTCGTGAGTTTTCTTTTATCGGATTTATTCCGCGATTTTTCTGATCGTGATTTCTGATCCAATCTTAGTTTCTGTTTATCTTTTCGCTCATTTAACGGAATCAGGCGATTCAAGCGCCTGGAGTTTCGTCTCGAAACCCTCTTTCCGTTTAACCAACTCAAACAAGTTTTGCTATTGTAAAATTTGACCTAGTTTCAGATTAGTAAATGAAGCTTCTTTCTTTCGCGTTTGAGTTTCGTTGCTCCGTTTGTTTTGATTCTTTTTGCGAACCGGAGTTCTTAATTTGAACTTTCTGGTCAACCTCTCTTATTTGAATTTTGCTTGTGCATCGTTGCTTGTTACTTATGTATGTTATTGTCTGCTTGGGATAGAATTCCCGGAGTGCGAAGCGTGTTACTACGAGTCTCTAGGATTCGTGGATCGTCAGCAAGGCAAGTAACACTTTGACCATATCCCATTATTACCTAGTTTTTGTGCATTAGTTCCAATCCTCAAACATTGCATGATTAGGATGTCATTAACTTGTGGGTTGGGAAGTAGTTGCTGAGGTAGAACCTATTTCCCTGTTACATCCAAACCCTTGGGAGTTCCTTCTATGTATTGCTTATTGCTATGCTATGCTCGTAGACGTGGTTTGGGTTTGAGTGAAATTCATGTCAGATGTGAGATTGTTAATTCATGGTTCAACTTAAGGTGGAAACTTAATCAAACAACTAGGTGGATTGAGGCACCTGGGGAACCCAGTGTTTTCTGTTTTTTTGGAAATCCTGGGGTACCCGTGTGATCTTCCTATGGACCGCCACCCAGGCTCAAAGGGAACTGAGATGATTCATGCTAGAAACTTCCGTGTGCAGCCACAAGCTATTATGGGCTCTAGCATAGTTGAGTAAGTTACGTGAAGCTCTTGAAGAGGTAGATCAGCAGGTAGTGGGTTTTGTAGTTTTGGTATGGTCTACCTGGAGTATAGAGTTAACGTTTCTGAAAGACTGTGTCTCGGTCATCCGTTTCTCAAACACCATGTAGTGCGAGAAATCCAACGGAGGCGATTGAGTCTTGTGGGGAAAAGTGCGCAAACCTCTGCAGAGTGTACAATCTAATCATGGTTAGCCGTGTCCTCGGTTATGGACAATTCTTGAGTATCTAGTACTTGGGTTATCACATGTATCTCACCATGCTTAATTAAAATTGTTGGGATGTTAATCACTTTAATTGGGATTGAGTTGGGGTTACCTTCTCAATGATGTTTCAACCACCATGATAGTAAAATTAAAATCTATTCCATTGTTGTAGGGAAAAATTGGCTTTTCGCAAAACTACAACCATACAGCTTTCCACCAGCCATATATGCATGTAGTGATAACATTATTCTGTTTCTGCTCTACTGTGTTATGTTGCTAGCATATTCCATGTGCTGGCCCGTTTTCGGGCTGCAACGTATTATGTTGCAGAATTTTCAGACGAGGAGTAAGGTTCGTTAGGTCGTTGCCGTGCAGCTCAGCTATGCCGTTGGAGCTGATGGACTCACCTTATCTTCGAAGCCTTCCGCTGTTATCGCATTAGATGGCCTTAAGCCATATTATTGTAATAAGTTCTCTTTGGAGACATTCAATGTAATAGTGTGTGATTGCTACTCTGTTATAAATCCTTCGAGTACTGTGTGTGTCAGCATTACCGATCCAGGATTGACACTGAAGCACGGAGACTAGACCATCTGAGGTCGGGTCCCTACAGGTCTATCATATGTTTGTTTCCGTCTTATTCTGCAAGCCAAATCCTTTGTTTTGTTTTGGTTTGTGGTATTCGAGTTGCTTCAATGTCAAATATTGATTCCATACCTTCCCTATGCGGTGTTCTCACATTCCTATGTATATACGAATCCTTCTTGATCATCGAGATGGCCATGTTAATTCTTCTCTACCGGTGTGCTTCTCTTCAAGTGGATCCGATCATTTTCAACATCTGCAAGATCAATTCTAAGTTCTCTCAATGGTGTTTGTTTCATCCCTCCGAAGTTGTCTTTGTTTTCCCGCCCTCCCACCCTTTTTCTTCAAGGACTCAGATTTCTTAGTCAAGTATCCATCTTATTGATGTGAAGTCTCTTCATTCTTTTCCGTCAATATTCTTATCCAGTGATTCTCAGGAAGATACTAACGGAGCCTCAAGTTCATCATTACTCGTTCTCTTTCTCCTCCGGTGGATTCAAGTCAAGCTTTGTCGATCATATCCTTTCCTTGTTTCAAATGTTTTCTCATGCCGGTGCACCTCTTAATCATCCACTTCCCGCTATTCAATTGTTCCGGAGTGCCAAAGATATCTCAAAAGATTGACTTTTCCATTATTGATCCGTTTAAGTTATTTCGAGATTCTTATCTCATTCAAGCCATTTATATCAACTGGTGCAATCTCTCTTTTAAATTATTCCAACGGTGTTTTCTCTTGAGTGGGCCCTAACCCACATGTCTTTTTCCAGGATCTTACCTGACTCTTCTATTTTCCCAGAGTTATTCTCAAATTCTCTCAAAGTTTGATGTAAGAATGAGTTATCATCAGTCAAATGCCTTTCACCAAGATCTTTCTAATTCTTTTCATAGTTGGATCAACCTTTCTATTTGTCATCCCAGAGTATCTCAACAATTCATGGTGGTGTTTCTTTTTGACATTCTCAACATTTGAAGACCGAAGAAGAGTTTTTCCTCCAAATCTTATCCGTTCTCTCAGAGACGCGTAGCTCAATCTTGCTGCCACCCTCTCATAATTGTTTTCGATTGTGACAATTCTTTCACCCATCCGAAGAAATTCAGGAGTCTTTTCAGTTTGATTCTCTACAGCCCTTCATCTCAGAATTATTCATTCTAGCTTTCAGCTCCCGTTCTCCAAATCTTACCGGTGCATCGTTCAAATATTCTCTAATCATCTCGTGATCTACTCGTTCTCATGTATCTAAATTCTCGCAAGTATCTTCGTTCATTTTCCAATTCTTCCCGGTGATTTGTGCCTTTGCTACTTTCATTTTCAATTCTACCGGTGGTTCATCCAACATTCCTTTTCTGTTGTTATCGTATCAATTCATTCGTTCTTCCAAATCCTACCAGCAGATCATTGAAGACCTTCCTCAAGTTTACGTTGTATCTCTCTTAATCATTTCTATGAGAATAAGTGGTATGCCAAATCCGTTGCTTGTCATCAATTTAAATTGGTGGAGGATACGCATAACGTAATTCTTATTCTTGTTTCATCCAAGTGATTAATTCCTTATTCCGGAGGTTCATCAAAATTCCTGATTTCAGTTGTTCTTCTTTCTTTCCGGATTTCCAAGATCTCTCAATTATATCATCACGAAGAACGATGTAATCATTGCAAGGCTTCTCCCGGAGTTCTTTTCAACTTCTCTTTCTTTTATCATCCTTATTACTGGAGCTCTTCATGGAGGCTACATGGTGGTTTGTCAAGGATTGTTTTCATTCTTCAAATTGTTCTTCAAGATTTCTCTCGAAGTTGTCATCCGCCAAGCTATACTCTCAAATAAACATGGTGCTCAACACATGTCTTGTTTTGAGGATATCAAGCATTCTTCATCTTTCATTCCGAAGTGCAATTCTTTCTATCTTATCTTTTGAGGTGGTGTTATGTCATTTTGACAGTTTCCTTCATGTTTCATGTTTGACAAGTTGTCAGGAATGAGGTATCTTAAATCCATCAATCTCTTCATTGGAGTTATCTCGGGTTATATTTCACCTAAAGATTTTCCTTAGGACTATTTCTAATTATGGTGCTCAGAAATGACTCAAGTTCTTCATTTATCCTCCCGGTGAAATAAGTTTCTCGTCTCCTTGTTCATATCAATCCAATCCATTGTTTCCGTTAGTGGCAGAATTTCACCTCATAATTTTGGGATGTTTTCCATAAGCCCACTACAATTTTTTTTGTTTCGTTGTTTGTTTTTTCCAACAACTACGTTATGACCTTCTTGGAAGGGTGCTTTCCAAGATTATTTGTGGCAGAAGTTGGCATTTTCTACCCCATTCTTGCGTTTCAATGATCTATCTTCTATTCTTTCTTCTGGAGGAATTGTGATGTTGCTCTCTTCGCCCCATCATCTTGTTTTGTCAAGATCATGTTTAATTCCTTCCATTTACAGTCGAGTGCTGTCGAAATTATATCATTTGTATTCCTTCTCTATCTTGTTTTAACCGGAGTGTTCTTTCTATCATTCCTCTTCTAACCGCACTCTCATCCAAGTGCTTTCATTTTGCCAAGCTCATATTCTTCACCTTCCATTTCCAACCGGAGTTTTGTCGTAATTGATCTTTATCGTTCCTTGTACTTCACGTTTCTTCCGGAGTGCTTGCATGTACTTCTTGTCCATTGCAACCCTCTTCGTATGTCTTTAAACCTACAAGGTTCTAGTAAGGTTCCTTGTTCCTTTTTTTCTAACGGAGTGTTTTCAACTTTGTTCATCTTCATTCTATTCTTTTATCGAAATGTTTTAACCTCTGAAGGTTCGTGGTTTCACTCGTTTGTCCAAGAAGCAACTTTGTTTCACCTCTTCCTCTTTCTTTTTCTCTCCGGTGCCATCATTAGATCTCGGGACGAGATCCTCTTGTAGTGGTGGAGTGTTGTGACGCCCCGAGACCGTTGCGCCAGGTGTCTTCTAGTTATTCGTTGTTGTTGTCTTGTCATTCGCTTGCATGTTGCATCTTGCCAATGTCATCATCCGCATTGCATCATCATGTTTTCAAAACTTGCATCCGTCCGGGTTCCTCCAGTTCCGTACGTTGTCCGTTCTGAGCCAAGACACACTCGCACTCGCCCACAGCACGTCCGAAATATTATTTTATAAGTGGACAGAAAATGTTCTCGGAATGGGTTGGAAGTTGGCATGCGCTGTTGTTTTGTTGTCAGTAGACCGCCTGCCAAATTTCATCTCATTCGGAGTCTGTTTGATGCCCCGACGGATAACTATAGCGGCATTATAGTCGGTCAAACGTCGGACGTTTCCGGTCTCCGGAAAAGGTTGCTGTGTTGCTTTCCTCCTCTCTCTTCTCAGTACAACCACACACTTGACCTTGTCCGTCTAACCCTCTTTGCACAATGCATCGACCTCTCGCGCGTGTCCGAAACTTCCCCGAACCCGACCCACTCAGTCGTCACCGATGGGCCCGGATCATCCCCAAACATCTATAAAACATCTCTGTTTTCTTTGTTGGACTCTCCTAACCTTTTTATCTCGACCGTCTGATTTTGATCGGATGATCAAAACTCCCCTCCCTTTTCCTTTATATAGTCCATTTCTAGTCCAAACCCTAAATTCTAGGCACTTGTCCATTCTCGTCTAGCGCCGCCGCTGCCCTGCTTCTTGACGAGCAGAGGATCGCGCCAGTTTCACTGCCTCCCCACTGTCCAGATCGAGAGAGAGAGAAGCTCATCCGGTCCAGCCGCGCATTGACTGCGCCACGTCAGCGCCAGGCCCAGCCGCACCATGCCCCTGCGAGGCCGCTTCCTCACTGGCCCACCTCTCCACCGACTGGGTTTGGCCCATGGTGGGTAGCCTAGCTCTACAACTACTTGTCCGCCTCAATCGATGGGTTTTATCACATTTTTCTGATTCAAACTAGATTTCGATGGCTGTTAGGTTATTCGGAAGCAGTAGCAACTTGTAGAGGGTGCAAACTAGCCAGCATTGGGAAGTTCCAGTCTACTAATAGAGGGAAAAACATGAGGAGCAGCTTGTAGGTTTGCTTGCTCCGGTGGGACGGGATGGAGGATATAGCTGTAGCACCCCTATATCGTACATAGATTTATTTTTTGCCCTGTTGCTCTTACTAGTTTTAGCTTATCAAAGTGGATGTATGTATCACATGTTTCTGAAACTAGATTTGTATTGCTGGTAGGTTATTTTGTGTATGTGATCTAAAATAAATACAAAAATTATTTTTTGCCCTGCTTCTCTTACTAGTTTTAGTTTATCAAAGTGGATGTATGTATCATATTCTTCTGGTGCATGAGAGACTGAGGGGTAAACCACAAGCTAGACAAGTGAAGGTGGTGGAGTGGTGCTGCATCCCCAACCATCCATCTATCCATCCATCTGCATCATCTCTTTTGACTTGACCACATTGGCTCATAGCTAATCTAGCCAAGCTACCTAGATCCACCTGCTTGCTTGTTGCACATTGTGTGGAGGGAGTAGATCTCGCCACTTCTTAAGTGTAAAGCTAGATAGTGTGTGTGTGAGAGTCCACTTAGCTGAAAATGTTGGGAGACATGATTTATCTGTTCAGTCACCCTCACACACACTCAGATTAACCTTCAACACCTGAACTAGAGTTAACAAATTGGGCATCTTCTAGGTCAAACTATAAATGTTGATTAATTTTTGTTTCGGTTCAGAATCGGGCACCTTCTAGGTCAAGAAAATTGGGCATGACCTTTGCTAATTTTCTTGACCTAGGAGTGCCCCATTCTCAACCGAAACAGAAATTAATCAACATTTCAGGAGAAAGGGGTCATTTCAGAAGATCACAAGTAGCAGCAGCATCACAAGTTGACAAAATCACAAGTAGCAGCAGAATCACAAGTAGTGCAGCAGCAGCAGCATCACAAGTAGTACATCAGCAGAAGTGAATAAAATTTAGCCAAGTAGCAGCAACATCACAAGTAGTGCAGCAGCAGCAGCATCACAAGTAGTACATCAGCAGCAGTGAATAAAATTTTTATGTGAAGTTTCTGAAATTTATGGAAGTTTCTAGTACACTAAAGGAGAGAAAGGAGAGGAAGTACCCTAGCAATCTATGAAAGTGTCCAATACACTAAACTCCAACTCCGGTACCAGAGGAAATGGGCAGTAGATGGGCAGCACTAGACCACCTACAACAGATGCAACAAATTACTCCAGTTAAGTTAAATTACTCCAACTCCTATTTGCAAGATCACAAGTACAACAAGCAGTACTCTACTTCTATTTGCAACATCACCAATTATACTAGCAGATTACTCAATCACACAATTATACTAGCAGATTACTCAATCACAAAGCAAGCTTTCGATGACAGTTATTTCTCATAGCATAAAGATGGAGTAGAAGCAGTAGAGAGCGGCAACAAGAAGGATTTAGAGAAGTGGAGTAGCAGCACTAGGGGCGAGGGGAGAGGAGCAGCAAGGACGAGGAAAGGAGGCGGCGATAGCAGCATGTAGAGCAGCAGAGCAGCGCGGCGGCGCAGGCGTGCAACCACGACAGAGCAGCGGCAGCAGGGTCACGCGGGCGGGGTCGGGGCTCAGCCGGCGGTAGGCCGAGCGCGATGCGCGGGGCGAGAGCAGAGGCGGGGGTCGGTGCAGGCGGGGTGAGGGCGGGCAGCAGCAGGGCAGGTGCTCATGCAGTGCAGAAATCAGGGGGGATTTTGAGCGGGCATAGGATGCAATAGGAAAGGAGGGAGGGGAGGGAGGAGGAAGGAGGGGTGGTGTCTACCTGCCTATGAACCGGTCGCCGACGTAGCTTCGGCGGCGGCGTTCCTGGGAGGGGGCGGCTCCTTCGGGGACAGGGAGGGAAGCGCTGCGGTGCCGGAGTCGGGGCCGCGGAGGCTGGGCGCGTGTGGCTGCCTGACTCGAGGAGGCAGGGCGACGTCGGTGGAGCCCGAGGAGGCAGGGCGGCGACGGTGGAGCGGGCGGTGGAAGGAGGGCGTGCACGTGAGGGTGTGGCGAGGGGGAAGTGGATCTAGCTAGGGGGGACATTACTAATGGCGCACCCCCTGGCGGTGCGCCATTAGAATGTTTTTTTGATAGCAATGGCGCACCCCCGAGCGCTGCGCCATAAGTAATCTTTTTTTGCAATGCAATGGTGCACCAGCCAGCGGTGCGCCATAAGTAATTTTTTATTATTTTTTGTTGCATCTAATAATTTTTTAGAAAATGCATATGAATATGAAACAGTAATAATTTTTTATAAAAACAGTAATAATTTTTAAAAAATATCATCAAATTTGTTATTTGAAAATATCATCAAATTTGTTATTTGAAAATATAATCAAATTTGTTTTTTTGGATTTTTAGTTGCATTCATTTGTGATGGTGGAGCGGGGGAGGGTGCGGGTGGGATCGAGATGGAGGGGGATCGAGATCAAGATGGAGGGGGAATCGAGATCGAGATGGAGGGGGATCGAGATCAAGTGTCCTCATGAATTCAAAAAGTGCCCATGAATTTAAAAATATTCATGATATCAAAAAGTGCCCATGAAATACAATCGAGAAATGAAGACTACGATTTAAATACAATCGATCTTAGCTAGCTATCTGTTCACAATCTTCTTGCCCTTCTTTTTCGCACATGGAGTTCTTCTGTGGAACGGACGTCCTTTAGGTAGGGTGGTCCTGCTTCTTCTTGTGGTGTGTGCTGCTACTTCATCGTCGTCGTCATGTTCGATCTTCGGGTCACCGTACTTGTCGAAGTCTTTCTCATTGGCTACTCCATCCATTCCGATGATCTTCCTTTTGCCTCTCCTCATGATAACACGACTGGGCTTTGACAGGTCGATAATGAAGAAGCATTGGTCCACTTGGGAAGCCAGTACCCATGGCTCATTTTTCGCGGTGACGTTTGCGCCCGCGGTCTTGGATTTGGCTTCGGGTATAACCATGGTGGTGAAATACCGGTCTTCTTTTAGGACGCTCTTGGCCCATCTGACACGGAACATCGGGACCTTCTCTCCAGCGTAGCTCAGCTCCCAGATCTCCTCGATCCTTCCGTAGTATCTGTACTTGTCATTACCGGTGTAGGATTCCATCGTTACCCCAGAGTTCTGATAACCATCGCTCTTCATGTCCTTGTTCTCGGTGTAGAATGTGTAGCCGTTGATATCGTACGCCTCATAGGTCATCAGGTTGTGCTCGGCGCCCTGTGACAAGGCGAATATGAGTTGTTCTTCCGCGGAAGAATCCTCATGTAAAGGGTACGACAGAAGCTTCTGCTTGAACCAACGCGTGAAACATGAGTTGTGCTCTTTGAGTATATCTCCATCCGTCCTCTGTTGGCCTCGGCCATTGTACGTCTTCTCAATAAAGGTTTTGTGCTCTACCACCCAAGGATCGACCACGTCTATGTGTTGTAGCGTGACTAGGTTTGCTCTTTCAAAGTCGGTGAGTCGACCCTCGAAGTCAACATGCATTTCGCGGCGACCCTCACGGTGACCCCATCCAGCGAGCCTGCCGAGGTGCCTGCTGACGGGCAGACCAACGGGGTTCTCGATGCCTAGATAATTCATGCAGTAGGAGATGCACTCTTTAGTCAGAAAGCCCCTGGCTATACTTCCCTCTGGACGTGACATGTTGCGAACGTATCCTTTGATGACACCATTCATCCTTTCGAACGGCATCATGCTGTGCAGGAACGTCGGCCCGAGTTGGATGATATCCTCCACGATATGGACCAGCAGATGCACCATAACGTCGAAGAATGCGGGCGGGAAGTACATCTCAAGCTCGCATAGTATCACCACGATCTCTTCTTGTAGCCTTCTGAGTTGCCTCACGCCAATCGACTTCCGAGAGATGACGTAGAAAAAGTTGCATAGGCCAAATAGCATTTCACGGACGTGCGCATCCATGATCCCACGGATTGCAACTAGAAGTATCTGCGTCATCAGCATGTGACAGTCGTGAGACTTCATCCCGCTGAACTTCTGCTTCGCTGGGTCTAGGTATCTCCTTATCTTCCCCGCGTAACCGTAAGGAAGTTTTACTCCTAGGAAGCAGGTGAAAAACTACTCGATCTCCACCTGACTTAGAGTGAAGCACGCGGGAGGGTATTCATTTCCGGTCTTCTTGGCCTTTTTGCCTTTGCGGCAACTTTCTGTGTCCTGCTTCGCCTCATCATCATCATCATCATCATTAGCGTGAAGCTCCTGCCTGACGCCCATTGATTTCAAGTCTGCCCTTTCTTTCGGCCTATCTTTGGTCCTCTCTGGCATGTTGAGCAGGGTACCAAGTAGACTCTCGCACACCTTCTTCGTGATATGCATGATATTAAGGCTGTGAGGCACACGGTGGATCTTCCAGTACGGCAAGTCCTAGAAAATAGACCTCGTTTTCCATACCTTCAGCAGCGGCTCTGGTGCCTTTCGCTTCTTTCTCGGATCTGGCGCCTTTTGCTTCTTTCCCGGCAGTGGGCAGTCTTTCCAATTTTTCAACAGCTCGTCTATTTCCTCGCCGCTCCTCGTACATGGGCGTTTTCGGGGTTCGGTTTCACCATCGAACAGATCTTTGCGTTTCCTCCACGGGTCATCGTCGCGAAGCCACCTTCGATGTCCAATGAACACGGTTTTCGAAGACCCAGGATCTCTATCTAGCTGGCGATACGTTGTGTCATCCATGCACCTTACGCATCCAGAAAATCCGTGGACTACCTGCCCCGCGAGATATCCGTAACCGAGATAGTCGTGCACCGTCGTGAGCAGTGCGTCTCTCATAGGGAAATATTCTTTCTCTGCGGCGTCCCACGTATTGGCTGGCGTTTTCCACAGCGTGTCTAGCTCCTCCTTCAGCAGGCCCAGATACAGATTGATGTCGTTCCCTGGTTGTTTCGGCCCTTCAATTAGCATACTCATGTGAATGTACTTCCTCTTCATGCACAACCAGGGGGGAAGGTTGTACATCCACACAAACACATGCCAGGTGCTATGTGTGCTTCTCTTGCTGCCAAACGGATTGACTCCATCGGTGTTCCTTGGATGCTTCCCAAATTCTGGGTATTCGAAGTTCAACGCTTGCCACTGGCTCGCATCCTGAGGGTGACTCAGCATCTTGTGTTTTTTATTGATCTCTGGATCATTTCCGTCATTTTCCCGCTTCTTCTCCTCCCTATCCGCGTTCCAACGCAGGAGCTTTGCCACCTTAGGGTCCGTGAAATACCGCTGCAGACGAGGAGTGATCAGAAAGTACCACACTGATTTTGGAGGAGCTTTCTTCCTCTTCTTGTATCGAGTGACGTCGCACACCGGACATATGGTAGACTCCGCGTGCTCGTCCCGATAAATGATACAATTGTTCATGCACACATGGTATTTCACGTGTGGTAAATCCAGAGGACACACGATTTTCTTCGCCTCCTCGAAACTGGTCGGGCACTTGTTCCCCTTGGGAAGACGTTCGTGCCAGAATGACATCTTCTCGTTGAAGCATGCGTCGGTCATTTTGTGTTTTACCTTCATCTCTAGAGCCATGAGCATTACTTTCAGGCGGGTATCCTTGGGCCTGCATACTTCATATAATGGAGTAACTGCGTCTATCTCCAGTTGATCCATCTTGGCTTTCTCTCGGGCGGCATCTCTTGCATTATCCGTCTGCTTGAGAAGCAGCTCTTGAATATGAGGGTCCTGCACCCAGCCTCCATCGTCGTCTGCTCCAGCATCTTCATTTTCATGATCATGCCCTTCGTCTTGATCTTCCTCATCACCATGTACGACATCTTCTACATGATGACTGTGTATAGCATCACCGTCGTGATCATGTCCTGGAGATTCTTCGTCTTCTCGCCCGCCCTCGCCGCGGTGGTACTTGTCTTGTTGCCCTTCCTCATTTCTTGCCCGACCCCCATGGACGACTTCATAGTCATCTTCATCACCTTGCCACCGATAGCCATCCATGAAACCACGCAAGAGCAGGTGGTCCCACACCTGCCCGGAATCCGGGTCCGCAATAAGGCTCTTCAGCTTGCATCTTCGACACGGACATCTGATCTCCGTCTCATTCTTTTGAAGCATCTCGGCCTTCGCGGAGCTCAAAAACCTATTCACGATGCCTTCAGTCATCGTGCGGACCATGGTCGCCTGTGGGGTAGAGCAAAACGATATTTTAGAACCAAGAAATTTTTTTGCATGACCTTCCCTAAAAATAGGACCAAAAAGAATGCATAGTGCCAAAATTCTCGCCGAAACCGAAATGAATCAAAACATTCCGGCAAAATATTGGCAACTATCGCATTTCAAATACCGGTACCTTCAAACACAAACATATATGCAACACCACAAACACATGCAACACCACAAACATACATAGATCTAGCTAGGCTACAAAAAGTGCATGTGCACGTTGTTGGAGCGAGCTAGGGAGAAAAAAAGTAGATCTACATCATAAAGATAGCTTTCCCCTTACTTACCTATCAAAAAAAGGAAATTTCACCACTTAATTTTGATGAATCTATGGTGGAAATGAGGTGAGGAGGAGGAGATGGCCGAAAGCTTGGAGAAGGAGGTGGAGGGAATGAAGTGGGGAAAGTGAGTGGGTAGGTGTGGGACTGTCCAAAATATCTTGTTGGGGTCCCAGGTTACTAATGGAGCACCACCAGCAAATGCGCCATTAGTAACCCTAGTTACTAATGGCGCACCTGCAGGTGGTGCGCCATTAGTAGTTTTGCAAAAAAGTAAAAAATAAATAAATATATATACTAATGGCGCACCGGGTAATAGTGCGCCATTACTAGTTTAAACTAGTAATGGCGCACTGTCTGCTTGGTGCACCATTACTACTTTGAACTAGTAATGGCGCACTTCGACCTGATGCGCCATTAGTATGTATGGAAAAATGGAAAAAATAATAATTTAATACTAGTGGCGCACCCTGTTTCTGGTGCGCCATTAGTGTCTTCCACACTAATGGCGCATCACCAACCGGTGCGCCATTAGTATATAGTAGTGGCGCACTGCTTCCATGGTGTGCCATTAGTATCAATCATATATATAGCCCTTTTCCTAGTAGTGGTAGTTTTATATGCAAGTGGGAACTACACCACATGCTAGTTATCAATAAAATGTTGAGATGCATGCGCGTCAAGATCGTGTGGCTGATGGCGAGATCCACCGCACATATGTATGATGTATTATCGTTTGTTGCCTGACATGACAATGACAATGATGCTGGATTGGAATGGATGCAGGTGGGTGGCCGAGGAGGACCACATCGTCAACTTCCCCATCGTGCGCCTCAAGGGAGGCATGCCCATCAGGGTGACCACCAAAGACTAGCTGTCTGTCAATCGGACCACCGTCCTTGATCAACTCCCCGCGGCAGTCAAGCCAGCCATGAATATACATGATGCTACTGCTACAAGTATGGTATCTTCCATAGCAAGGTTGAAAGGATCCTTAAAACAAGCTAGCTAGGCAACATCTGATCTGAGAGTACATAGTTATGGGCATGCATGTATAAGTGCTGTAGGGAAGGGTTAATTAGCCATGGAGTAGTTGCCAGTAACCTCTTTCTGTTTATGGTGTGTAAACAAAATAAGAGCCCACATACACTTGCATCTTTTCTGAACATTCAGCCCGTCCTGTTTAGTCGAACGAAGAAAAAATGCAAGGACACCAAAAGGTGTGTAGATACACAGATAACAAATATGTGGTTCCATACTAGTTGGAACACTTTTTGCTTAAATGATGTGCATCACAGATTTATCCAGCCGCTGCACTTTACTGAATAGTTGTTTCCTAGACATGTTGGGTTTTTCAAACCTTCTCTTGGGAGTAATTATACTTGTTAACTGCTGTCCTTTTGCAAGAAAAAGAAAAGCTTCTATCCTGAATGAATGTAAAAGTACTTTGAATGAATGTAAAAATACTATAACAAGCCCTTCTTTGTTGCATTTAGGGGCATTGCAAGGCACTGCAATTACCTCGGAGATCTACTCTTGGCGTTGATTAGCTATAGAACCAGAAGGCCATGCTATATTGTTATTGTAGACCATGATGATCATGCAGAACTAAATGGCAAGTTATTCTGTACATTGTTCTTTGATATCTAGTTTTGAATTGAAGTTGCATCGATCTCTAGCTTTGACGCCGCATTGTGATCTAATCTGGTGCGGGCAGGCGCTGCGGGCCAAGGACCTGAACGAGATGTTCCCGGTGGTGGACGCAGAGGCGGCGCCCATGGAGGACGCCCCTCCACCACTGCTCCGATGCCATCCAGGTCTTCTTACCTTCAGTTTCTTCTTCTTCCCTTACCCTCCATTCCTTTGACTGAGATGTGATGTGGTTTCCTGCCATGAATGAGCAGTTGTTGCCGGATGGATGTAGGACGACCGACCATGGATGAGCAGCATCAGCACCCCCATGGTGAGCCCCTCCACCCAATTGTTCCCCTCTGCTTTCTGTGATGCTAGAGTTTGGCCTCGGTTCCATGGCTGATTACTTGTTGTACGCCACGTCGAGGATCGAGTGTTTGAGCTGATTTGTTTTGTTGGTTGTCATCTAGCTACTGATTTTCTGCTGCAAGTTAGAATGCCTACTGTTCCATGCTGTAGAAGACTACTAAATTATCTAGTTTGCATCCCTTTGATGTCATGTATGCTACTGATTTATTGCAGGTAATTAGAATGTTGTAGGTTCAGTACTAACATGGCATAATCCATTGGAATAAATTAGATGGGAATATATCTAGTTTGCTGCCATTTTGTATAAATTAGATGGGAATAAATTAGATGGGCATAATCTATAACAAGCCCTAATTGAACGAATCAATCTGATTAGTATGTTTGCTGCCATTTTTTTAGTCTGCAGAAGCATATCTAGTTTGTTAGTCAGCCACTTTTTTGCTAGAACCATAAATCCTGATGCATGCTGATTATGGTCTAGTCTGTTAAATCTATTCTGCTGTTGCTTAAAATTTGACTGGATTCTGAATGTGTATCTGCTGGTGTGTATCTGCTGTTGCCTGGATTCTGAATGAACATGTCAGTATACTATATACCCAAAAAACATGCTTACAGTTCTTTTCATTTCTATGATCAATTTAGTTAGAGTTGACATGCCAGTATACTATATACCAAAAAAAATCCTAGCTAGTGAGAACATTTGTCACTCCATGAACACATACTGGTTAGTGTTAGTCATACTATTTATCTACATGGCATTTGATGTCAATTCTTGCTTATAAGTTATTGGATCACTCCATGAACACATTCTTATTCTTATATTTTCATTCTTATAATTTGCACAGGTGAAGTGTGAATCCAAGGCCGAAGTACTGAATCATATCAACAAAGAGGAGCATATTATGTGCTGTAATTGTACGCATATCTGGGTTGTAGTACACTGAATTGTAATAGACTAATGTAATCTTGTTTTGGACGAATTTCATTTGCTCTCTAGTCTGTTCAAAACAATGATTGTGTATGTGATTTGAATACCCGTGAAATGGAAACCTGACAAGAGCGTCCAAGTTATAATGGTTGTTTGACAAATTTTGAAATTTCTGACATGTGGGACATATTTTGAGGTAAGCATGACATGTGGGGCTGGCTTACTAGTGGTACCCCAATGTATAATGGCTGAAACTAGAAAAATCAGTGGACTAAAAAAGCTATGGCCCAAAAATAAAATGGCTTAAATGTTGGGCCTGGCCCATGTAGTTGACCAAAATTAATCAAGAAAAAATATATAAAAAGGCCGAATTGTTGGGCTAGGCCCATGTAGAAAACCAAATTGGACCGGGCTGAATCTTGTGCCACATCAGCTTGCCATGCTGGATGCCTACGTGGCCTGGGGAGGTTGCTAGTGACCAAAACGCCATAGTAGACGTATTTTGGTCATAAACGTCTTCGACCACTCCAGAAGAAAGGTCGCTATAGTCAGTTTATGACCGCCAGCTTTTGACCTTCTGTTTTTGGTCACAAAAAGGATGCAAATGAAAAACCATGACCTTTCAGTGACCAATAGTGGTGGTCACAAGTTGACATATTTCTTGTAGTGACCCTCTCAGAAAGGGCTCGTCCCGAGTGTTGGGCCCGAAACAAGGCGGACCCAGCTCGTCTTCTTCTTCCAGCGCCAGGGACCGGTGAAGTCGGTCGATCCGGTGGCGGGCGTCATTCTCTCCAACTCCCTCTCGACGGCCAACGCGGTCACCGAGAGTCGGATGGTCAACAAGCGGCAGGGAGACTCACCTCTCCTTGCGGGGAGGGGGAGGCGGACAGTCGTCCCGTCATTCTACTGCTCTCGGGCGGCCATCTTGGTCGCGCTCTATGGTAATGTGAGTCCAACTGTGGCTGACAGCCGGCTCCTTGTCCTTTCTTCCTCGGGCGCTGCCAGTCGGCATCCGAGATGTCGCGCCTTGATCTCGGTGCGGGTCGTCATTTGGCCGCTGCGTCGCCTCCATGCGGCAGCCGGCCTCGATCTGCGCGGCGGCCGCGTCGAGGAGCCGCTGGACTCGCTCCATCATGAGGCGGCGTTCTTCGCCCTCGAAATTGTCCAGCTCATCCGCCGCTGCCTGGGCAGCTCGGATGTTCTCCTCCGGTGTAGCGTACACAGGGAGGCTAGCCCCAAACAGGCTGGCGATGGCTACGCCGTGCTGCTGGACCGCACCAAGGCGGCTGGGCCCTGCCGGGGCCGGCGAGCCGCCAACAGCGCGATCCATCTCCCGCTGGTAAGCTTCTGAAAAGCGTCTCATGATGGCCAGCTTCTTCATGCCTTCAACGAGCTGAAGGCGGCGTCCTTCTAGCGTCTCCGCGTCAGCACCTTCCGGAATGGGCGTAGCTAGGTCTTGCAGCGCTGCACCAAGTGAGTCGGGCGCTCCTCCGCCAGGGAACTCGTCATGACTGATGACTAGCACCTCATTGACGGTGCTTCCGTCGCTCTCTGCATGGGGGAGAGGTTCGTCGTAGACCACCACATTGGTGGGGAACGCATCGATCGACGCGGTGTCGGAGTCGACCAGCATCGGGTCGATGGAGCCTACGGACTCCAAGTCTATGGTGGGCTCGCCGGAAACATGGAGTTGATCGAGGAGGCCCGCGAGGAGGTTCTTGGGGCCGCCCGCGCCTGCGTCGGACGCAGGTTCGTCGGAGAGGCGGACCTCGCCGACAAGTTCGGCCAAGGAGCTAGCTGCGCAGGCGATGTCAACGCCGCACAGCGCGTCGATGCAAACTTCGCCTTGCGTGCCTGGCTGGCTGCGCTCGCCAGGGAGGAAAAGTGTTCCCGTCCAGAACAGATCTCCAGACGGCAGTGTACCAGGCCGCACGGTGGGCACCAAATGTCGGGGGTTTGGTGTGACATATGCCAACGGATGGCTTATCATGGTGGGGGCGAGTAGAACATCGCCGGTGCCTGGAAACGGGATGAGGCAAAGACATGCACGCCGGCAAATCTTACCCAGCTTCGGGGCTCTCCGGGGAGATAATACCCCTACTGCTACTCTGCGGGGTCTCCGCATGATCACTATGGCCAAGTGTTTACACGGTTGCTCCTTGAGCTGTTTCTGGTGGTAGAAGAGGGCAAGGCTAGCTCTCTCCTTCTATCTGGTATGGTCTAGAACTACTGGGATCCAACCCCTTGCATGGGTGCCCTGGGGGTTTATATAGGCCTACCCCCAGGGGTACAATGGTAACTCGACTGGGCGCGGGCGCCGCCGTCAGTGCCTCCGACCTCCGACTTCTCTGCCGACTGCTGGGGCCCCCCGACTGGTCTGGTACGGAGCCGACAGGCCGCGTCCGCCGCGGGCGGGTCTTGCCGGCCGCTGATTACTGTAGTCGTGCTTCTGATGACGCAGGCTTGGTCATGGGGTCGTGGCAACAGCCCTACCGCCTGGCGGGCGATCACTGTGGCCACTCCCCATCTCATCTTGATTAATGGCGCGTGGGCCCCGGGGGAGGGCTCGGCCGACTCCCCCGGGCCGACTCCCGGCGGGTCCGACTGGCGGTTCTCCCGCCGTCTCCCGAGGTCTCGCTGACTGGTGGGCCCTACTGCCTCGAGGCAGTACAGACAAGCCGTCATGGGAGCAGGACTTGGTACTGTGGTGCTGATGTCAAGGCCGGCTAGGCAACAGTGCCAGGCCGCACGGAGATCTTCCCGGGTACGGCGTGCTGTGGCCATGCCTGCCCTTGGTAAGGGGCGGGGAGTGGGCTTCACTGTAGCCACACCCCTGCCTCGTCCCCTTCGATGAGGTCATGGTTTTTTGGAGTAGCCGGCCGACTTCCCAAAGCCGGCTTCTCTGGAAGTCGTCCCTGGGACTCAGCCATGAGCAGGTAGTCGACCGCCTTGCTGTCGACTCCTCAGGAGGCGGCTCTTCGCCCCGGGGTCTTGAGGGGCGCAGCCTGCCCCGATGTCTTGAAAGGTTATGGGACTCGGCTTGTCCTACCCGTCACCCATTACTCCGACACTTCCCCTCTTTGGGAAGCCGGTGCGCAATGTCTTTAGACAAGTATCCGGCCTTCCTCAGTTTTTTGATGTTTCCCTCCGTGACAGAGGAGACCATCCACTTGCCTCCCGCTCCAGACATGGCTGGAGGAGGTTGAGGTGAGGTGTGCGGACTTTGGCGCTGGAGCTCGAGTGCGCGGAAATGGATAGCCAAAGGAGGAAGAAGGCATGGATGAAAAGGTGGGTCCTTATCCCCTTATATGGGTGGACACGACTATGCGCCCCCACCAGCCTGGTATAACTCGCTTATCTCCCAAGCGCCATAATCAATGGCGCGGTTGGGTTACCCACACCCGTATTGATGAGAATCCCGGAATAAGGGGACACGATCTCTGCTTTGACAAGACGTGCCAAGGGAATGGCCTCGCTAAACGCGCTGAGGTGGGACATTAAAACGATTCGAATAAAGACTTGGCCGTGGTGTGATGTCACGCTACAGAATACGTCAACAGATTAGATTTGTGTAAATATTATTCTCTCTATGGCAATATGTGGAAACTTATTTTGTAGAGCCGGACACTACCTTTGTGTTCAAAATCTTCTATTAAGTACTTGGAGGAGGAACCCGCCTTGCAATGCCGAAGACAATCTGTGCACCGGACTCGTCGTCATTCAAGCCTGGTTCAGGGGCTACTGAGGGAGTCCTGGATTAGGGGATGTCCGGATAGCCGGACTATACCTTCGGTCGGACTCCTGGACTATGAAGATACAAGATTGAAGACTTCGTCCCATGTCCAGAAGGGACTTTCCTTGGCATGGAAGGCAAGCTTGGCGATACGGATATGTAGATCTCCTACCATTGTAACCGACTCTGTGTAACCCTAGCCCTCTTCGGTGTCTATATAAACCGGAGGGTTTTAGTCCATAGGAAAAACAACAATCATACCATAGGCTAGCTTTTAGGGTTTAGCCTCCTTGATCTCGTGGTAGATCTACTCTTGTACTACCCATATCAACAATATTAATCAAGCAGGACGTAGGGTTTTACCTCCACCAAGAGGGCCCGAACCTGGGTAAAACATTGTGTCCCCTGCCTCCTGTTACCATCCGCCTAGACGCACAGTTTGGGACCCCCTACCCGAGATCCGCCGGTTTTGACACCGACATAACCCTTTGTAGATACTAAGCAGGGTGTCTCCGCAATAACAAGACAACCCTTAGCCGACGTCTCGGTGCCCGAAGGCGGCTGTGTTAGCGAAAATGAGGCAATCAGATATGCGGGCTTTATAAATTTCACTTAGTCATAGGAGCTTTAAACGGGGGAAGCTAGCTATGAGCCATCTCTTAGTGTTCGGCGACATCCGAGGTCAAGCCGTAAACACTTCGGCCAATGTTATGAACAGTCCATCATTTAACATAGTCATCGGATCGCTGACCAATTTACGCTGATTGTGATAGTCAGTTTTCGGCTTTCTCCACTGAGGTGCTTAACCATGCGAGCTGGAAGCACAATCGCAATGGTCCTCCCTTTGCATACCTAGCCGAACAAAGCGGAACGTAGGAGGAACGCACAAGAGCCGGGCAAGCCAACTATTGACCGAAGACACAATTCGAAACCGATGCATATTTAGCAATATCCGAGAATGTTTTCGCCGAATCTCTAAAGGTGTCCGGCATTGCAGTGCAATACTTGTGCTAAAAACACACAAATATTTTAAAAGTACTATAAGCTTGGAAAACCAAAAAACGTAAGTAAAAACTTGACGCCCGAACAAGATCATGTGTTCGGTGCCAATCCGAAAATTGGAAAAAAGAAAAAATTGTGCTTCTGTCATGCTTTAACATGACACACCCGATCTCAACACTTCAAGCGGGCCAGCCTACGGCTTCGAGCTCCTTATCCCAAAGGCGGAGTACTTCTTCGAGGCCCATTTAGCAAACTGAACTTGAGCGACTTTTTAGAGAGAAGACAGGCTATCCGGCTATTGGCCATACAGTCGAGTCAAAAAAGGAGCGGTATAAAAAGACTTTGCAACGACCAAGTAGAAAACACATTTACTATAAAACAACTCATATAAATTTTAAGAGCCCCCAAGTGACTTGGGTAAAAGAATTTTATGTATAATGATTGTATGTACCGATGTACTTATATCATATCTGTGTTCACCCAAACTTTAAACGCGTCTTAACCGACCGTTGGCTTCTCCCTCTTCGGCTAAGGACTGAAAAGTGTCATGTACTCCACCTGTCGAAAGTATCGATGATGTTTCCGATAACCAGGAAATCAGGCCATAAGGCTGTAACAGACAAAGCACGCTCAGGGAACTTATGATATATTACTAACAAAGTGTAAGAAGCATCTTCGAAGAAAATAGTACCTCCACCGATACCTTTCTTCGGTTGCTCATTGTTACTATGAGACTTGTGCAATAGATTTTTTGTACTTATGAGTTCCATTGTGTGCCGACCGTGATTGAAAACAATAAGAGCGCTAGCTTTCGGCTTCACCCAGTCTGAGGTACTAACTCGGATGACCCAGTAGTAACAATCACAGAGGTGCTCCCTTTACCGCCTAGCCGAACAATCGGGAACATAGGGGTAAGCACAGGAGCCAGGCAACCCAGCTTGCAAAACACGTAAGTCAACATGGTGCATATTGTGGCGTAATACATGAACAAGGAACGAAGCCTGATAACCCACAAGTATAGGGGATCGCAACAGCTTTCGAGGGTAGAGTATTCAACCCAAATTTATTGATTCGACACAAGGAGAGCCAAAGAATATTCTCAAGTATTAGCAGCTGAGTTGTCAATTCAACAACACCTGGAAAAACTTAGTGTCTGCACCAGAGTGTTTAGCAGCAAAGTAATACGATAGTGGTGGTAACAGTAACAAAAGACTAATGAAAGCAAAGTAATATTTTTGTTATTATGCAGTGATTATAACAATAGAAACGGGAAAGTAAATAAGCGTAAACCAGTATATGGAAAGATCGTAGGCATCGGATCAGTGATGGATAATTATGCCGGATGTGGTTCATCATGTAACAGTCATAACATAGGGTGACACAGAACTAGCTCCAATTCATCAATGTAATGTAGGCATGTATTCCGAATATAGTCATACGTGCTTATGGAAAAGAACTTGCATGACATCTTTTGTCCTACCCTCCCGTGGCAGCGGGGTCCTAATGGAAACTAAGGGATATTAAGGCCTCCTTTTAATAGAGAACCGGAAAAAAGCATTAGCACATAGTGAATACATGAACTCCTCAAACTACGGTCATCACCGGTAAGTATCCCGATTATTGTCACTTCGGGGTTAACGGATCATAACACATAATAGGTGACTATAGACTTGCAAGGTATGATCAAGAACTCTCATATATTGATGAAAACATAATAGGTTCAGATCTGAAATCATGGCCCTCAGGCCCTAGTGACAAGCATTGAGCATAGCAAAGTCATAGCAACATCAATCTCAGAACATAGTGGATACTAGGGATCAAACCCTAACAAAACTAACTCAATTACATGGTAAATCTCATCCAACCCATCACCATCCAGCAAGCCTACGATGGAATTACTCACGCACGGCGGTGAGCATCATGAAATCGGTGATGGAGGATGGTTGATGATGACGACGGCGACGAATCCCCCTCTCCAGAGCCCCGAACGGACTCCAGATCAGCCCTCCCGAGAGGTTTTAGGGCTTGGCGGCAGGTCCGTATCGTAAAATACAATGAAATCTTCTCTCCTATTTTTTCTCGAAAGCAGATATATAGAGTTGGAGTTGGATTCAGGAGGTCTCCAGGGGGCCCACAAGGTAGGGGGGCGTGCCCTAGGGGGGTGCCCCCACCCTCATGGACAGGGTGTGGGCCCCCTGGTCTTCATCTTTGGCAAGGATTTTTTATTATTTATTGTAAGATATTCCGTGGAGTTTCAGGTCATTCCGAGAACTTATGTGTTCTGCACATAAAACAACATCGTGGCAATTCTGCTGAAAACAGCGTCAATCCGGGTTAGTTCCATTCAAATCATACAAGTTAGAGTCCAAAACAAGGGCAAAAGTGTTTGGAAAAGTAGATACGACGGAGACGTATCAACTCCCCTAAGCTTAAACCCTTGCTTGTCCTCAAGCAATTCAGTTGACAAACTGAAAGAAATAAAGAAAAACTTTTACAAACTCGGTTTGCTCTTGTTGTTGTAAATATGTCAAGCTAGCATTCAAGTTTTCAGCAAAGATTATAACTAACCATATTTGCAATAATTCTCAGGTCTCATGATTACCCATATCAATAGCATAATCAACTAGCAAGCCATAATAATATATCTCGGATGACAACACTTTCTCAAAACAATCATAATATGATATAACAAGATGGTATCTCTCTAGCCCTTTCTGAGACCGCAAAACATAAATGCAGAGCACGATTAAAGATCAAGGACTGACTAGACATTGAAATTCATGGTAAAAGAGATCCAATCATAGTCACACCTAATATAAATTAACAGTGATGAATGCAAATGACAGCTGCGCTCTTCAGCTAGTGCTTTTAATAAGAGGGTGATGACTCAACATAAAAGTAAATAGACAGGCCCTTCGCAGAGGGAAGCGGGGATTCGTAGAGGTGCCAGAGCTCGATTTTGAAATAGAGGTGAATAATATTTTGAGCGGTATACTTTCATTGTCAACATAACAACCAAGAGATGGTGATATCTTCCATGCTACACACATTATAGGCGGTTCCCAAACAGAATGGTAATGTTTATACTCCCCCTCCACCAACAAACATGAATCCATGGCTTGCTCGAAACAACGAGTGCCTCCAACTAACAACAGTCCCAGGGGGAGTTTTGTTTTGCAATTATTTTGATTTAGTTTGCATAAAGCATGGGACTGGGCATCTCGTTGACGAGGTATTTTCTCGTGAGTGAGGAGCAGAGTCCACTCCTCTTGAGAATAACCTGCCTAGCATGGAAGATACAGATAGCCCTAGTTGACACACGAGCTATTCGAGCATACAAAACAGGATGATTATTTGAAGGTTTAGTGTTTGGCATATACAAATTTACTTGGAACGGCGGGTATATACCGCATATAGGAAGGTATAGTGGACTCATCTGGAATAACTTTGGGGTTTAAGGGATTGGATGCACAAGCAATATTCCCGCTTAGTACAGGTGAAGGCTAGCAAAAGACAGGGAAGTAACCAACTAGAGAGCGACAACAGCCATGTACATGCATTAAAATTAATAAACATTGGATGCAAGCATGAGTAGGATATAATCCACCATGAACATAAATACGTGAAGGCTATGTTGATTTGTTTCAACTACATGCGTAAACATGTGCCAAGTCAAGTCACTTAAATCATTCAAAGGAGGATACCACCCCATCATACAACATCATAACCATCTCAATAGCATGTTGGCATGCAAGGTAAACCATTATAACTCATAGCTAATCAAGCATGGCACAAGCAACTATGATCTCTAATTGTCATTGCAAACATGTTTATTCATAACAAGCTGAATTAAGAACGATGAACTCATCATATTTACTCTGTTTGCTCTTGTTGTTGCAAACATGAGCACTGACATCTAGCAATGAGTGTGTGTGAACATAAATGTAATGTCGGTGAGAAATACGTACTCCCCCGAGCTTAGACTTTTGGCCTAAGTTGGTTTATGGCCACGACTGGCCTGGCTGATATCCATAATAATAGTTAGGGTCGTACTGCGATGAGGAAGAAGAAGGCTCCGATTGCCACTAGCTGGCAATCATCTCTGGATCCCACTGATAGTTAGACTGTCGTGAAGGATCAAATTGTGGTTCCGGTTCTGGCTCCTCGGCTGGTGCAGGGTTCCGGTAGGCGTGAATAGCAGTCAACGGAACAAGGTACGTGCCTACAGTCAAATCAAACAAAGAAGGAGCGGGCAAGGTAATAGTCTCAGGATGATGTTTATTAAAGAACAATTGATATTTAAGCTCTCCTGCCCTATTCTTAATAATAAAATCATGTGCCACCATACTTTTATAATCTAGATAAACATGAGGCAGTACTTTTTCTTCCTTCTCGGCATGCCCAATAGGTATGTTAAAATGTGCAGCTAGGCGTGTAGCATAGATGCCTCCAAAGATGGGGCCCTTTGTACGGTTCAGACTTAACCCTTTAGCAATAATACCGCCCATACTAAAAGTGTTATCACTGTATAAACCTTGGAGCAAAATAAAAATATCAGGGATACTAAGGTTTCCACAGTTTCCGCAACCAATTAAGCAACGACTAGCAAATAATGCAAAGTAGCGTAAAACAGGAAAATGTATGCTAGTGATTCGTGCATCGAAAGCTTCCTAGTTTCCCCTATAGTGATAGTATCAGTAAATCCCTCCACATCATCACGATGTGGTTCTTCTGTCTTGCCCTCAAAAGGGACTAAACAAATCCGACAAAAATCATAAAGTGACATCTCCTTATGCTCATCATATAAATGAAGCTCCACCGTAGGTGGTGAGTTCCTAGAATGAAAATGCATGTTTTGCACAAAGATATTTGTGAGTAAGAGATATTGATCGCATTGGTCGTGGAGGAAAGCGGTGAGGCCTGCATTATGAGCCAATTCATGAAAATCTTCATAAATTCTGGCTGCTCTCAAGAAATCCTCGGAAGGCCATTCACACGCCCGAACCTCCGTGGTGCGCGGAAAATTATAGTTAGGCTTCGGTGCCTTTTCCTTCGAGCTTTGGCTCGATGAGCCCCTCAATAATCTCCTTATCATTTTCTGAAAAATTCTGTAATTTTTAGTAACTTCAAAATAAAAGTAAACCAAACTCAATAATATTGATAGCAACCACTCCTACAAGTGCCTAGGGCCTATATCATGCATCAAAACAACTTTTGACCATATAAATTTGACACGCAAGCTCAAGAACAGGGTCACCTAAGCAGCAAAAAATTGCAATGAATAAAGCACTAGAACAAAAACTAATTGGACCAATAGAGGAGTCACATACCAAGGAACAATCTCCCCAAGCAGTTTTGTGAGAGGTGCTTTGAGCAAGGAGTTAGAAAATGGCAGCAAAACGAGCTTGGACTCGGGTTTAAGCTGGTTATTCGTGTTTGGGGGAGGAATATGAAGTGTATGGGTGAAAGGATAAGTGGAGGAGGGCCACCGTGGGCCCACGAGGTAGGGGGCGCCCTCCACCCTCGTGGCAAGATGGTTGCCCCCTGGTGTGTTCTCTGTTCCATAAATCCTCAAATATTCTAGAAAAAATCATATTTAATTTTCAGGGCATTTGGAGAACTTTTATTTTCGAGGTATTTTTATATTGCACGGATAATCAGATGGCGGACAGACAAATATTTGTTTTTACTTTATTTCAACTAAATAACAGAAAGTATAGAGAGGGTACAGAAGGTTTTGCTTCTAGTTTCATCCATCTCATGCTCATCAAAAGGAATCCACTAACAATGTTGATCAAGTCTTGTTAACAAGCTCATTCCGATTAACATGAAACTGGAGAAATTTCAAATAACACTAGGTTACCTCAACGGGGATATGCACGTCCCCAATAATAAGTATATAATATTTCTTCTTGAAGAGGAAATTCAAAACCTCCAAATATAATCGATGGAATTTTTCTGATAGAATTGATACTATGAACTTGAGGTCGTTTCCTCGGAAAGTGTACCGTATGCTCATTACCGTTAACATGAAAAGTGACATTGCCTTTGTTGCAATCAATAATAGCCCCTGCAATATTAAGAAAAGGTCTTCCAAGAATATTAGACACACTATCGTCCTCAGGAATATCAAGAATAACAAAGTCCGTTAAAATCGTAGCGTTTGCAACCACAACAGGCACATCCTCACAAATGTCGACAGGTATAGCAATTGATTTATCAGCCATTTGCAAAGATATTTCAGTAGGTGTCAACTTATTCCAGTCAAGTCTATGATATAAAGAGAGAGGCATAACACTAGACCGGCTCCAAGATCACATAAAGTAGTTTTAACACAGTTTCTTTTAATGGAGCATGGTATAGTAGGTACTCCTGGATCTCCAAGTTTCTTTGGTATTCCACCCTTAAAAGTATAATTAGCAAGCATGGTGGAAATTTCAGCTTCTGGTATCTTTCTTTTATTTGTAACAATTTCTTTCATGTACTTAGCATAAGGATTCATTTTGAGCATATCAGTCAATCGCATACGCAAAAAGATAGGTCTAATCATTTCAGCAAAGCACTCAAAATCCTCATCATCCTTTTTCTTGGATGGTTTGGGAGGAAAAGGCATGTGTTTCTGAACCCAAGGCTCTCTTTCTTTACCATGCTTCTTAGCAACAAAGTATTTCTTATCATAACATTGATTCTTTGATTGTGGGTTATCAATATCAACAACAGGTTCAATTTCTACATCATTATCATTACTAGGTTGAGCATCATTATGAACATCATCATTAACATTTTCATTAGGTTCATGTTCATTACCAGGTTGTGTTTCAACATCAGACATGGATATATCATTTGGATTATCAGGTGGTTCAACAATAGGTTCACTAGAAGTTTGCACAGTTCTATCATGTTTCTTTTTCTTCTTTTTAGAAGAACTAGGTGCATCAATTTTATTTCTCTGAGAATCTTGCTCAATTGTCTTAGGGTGGCCTTCAGGATACAAAGGTTCCCGAGTCATTCTACCAGTTCTAGTAGCCACTTTAACAACATAATCATTTTTCTTACTATTTATCTCATTGAGCAATTCCTTTTGAGCTTTAAGTACTTGTTCTACTTGAGTGGTAACCATAGAAGCATGTTTGCTAATAAGTTTAAGTTCACCTCTAATATTAGCCATATAATCACCCATGTATTTTATCATATCAGCGTCTTGTTTTAATTGTCAACCGAAATAAGCATTGAAGTCTTCTTGCTTAAACATAAAATTATCAAACTCATCCAAGTATTGACTAGCAATTTTAGCAGGAGGGATTTCAGCTCTATCATATCTATAGAGAGAATTTACCTTTACTTCCCGTGTCGGGTTATCGAGGTCTGGAGGTTCTTCAATAAGTAGAGGATTAAGATCATATGTTTCTTCAATAGGCAGTAAATTAAGACCATGTATTTCTTCAATAGGAGGTAAATTCTTAACATCTTCAGCTTTCATACCTTTTTCTTTCATAGATTTCTTTGCCTCTTGCATATCTTCAGGACTGAGAAATAGAACACCTCTCTTCTTCGGAGTTGGTTTAGGAATAGGATCATTAATTGGAGCAGGAGCTGGCTTAGGAGCTGGCTCAGGACGTGCCGAATTATTTTCATTTGTCAACATATTATTCAATAAGATTTTAGCTTCATCCGGTGTACTTTCCCGGAAAAGAGAACCAGCACAACTATCTAGGTAATCTCTGAAGCATCGGTTAGTCCATTATAAAAGATATCAAATATTTCATTTTTCTTAAGAGGATGATCAGGCAAAGCATTAAGCAACTTGAGAAGCCTCCCCCAAGCTTGTGGGAGACTCTCTTCTTTAATTTGCACAAAGTTGTATATTTCCTTTAAAGCAGCTTGTTTCTCATGAGCAGGGAAATATTTAGCAAAGAAGTAATAAATCATATCCTGGGGACTACGCACACAACCAGGATCAAGAGAATTAAAACTTATATTAGCATCACCCTTTAATGAGAACGAAATATTTTAAGGATATAAAAGTAGCGAGATCTCTCATCATTAGTGAACAGGGTGGCTATATCGTTTAATTTAGTAAGATGTGCCACAACAGTTTCAGATTCATAGCCATGAAAAGGATCAGATTCAACTAAAGTAATTATATCAGGATCAACAGAGAAATCGTAATCCTTATCAGTAACACAGATAGGTGAAGTAGCAAAAGCAGGGTCAGGTTTCATCCTAGCATTTAGAGATTGCTTATTCCATTTAGCTAATAACCTTTTGAGTTCATATCTTCTTGCAAGCTAAAATAGCTAAAGAAGCTTCTTGATCAAATAAATAACCCCGAGGAATAAGAAGTGATTCTTCATCATCACTTTCATCATCATAATCAGATTCAATATTTTCAATCTCTCTAGCCCCAGCACGTCGTTCCTCGAGAAAATCACCAAGTGGCACAGTAGTATCAAGCATAGAAGTAGTTTCATCATAAGTATCATGTATAGCAGAAGTAGCATCATCAATAACATGCGACATATCAGAACGAATAGCAGAAGCAGGTTTAGGTGTCGCAAGCTTACTCATAACAGAAGGTGAATCAAGTGCAGAGCTAGATGGCAGTTCCTTACCTCCCCTCGTAGTTGAGGGATAAATTGTTGTCTTAGCGCCTTTCAAATTCTTCATAGTGTCCAGCAGATATAAATCCCAAGTGAATCAAAGAATAGATCTATGCTCCCCGGCAACGGCACCCGAAATTAGTCTTGATACCCCACAAGTATAGGGGATCGCAACAGCTTTCGAGGGTAGAGTATTCAAACCAAATTTATTGATTCGACACAAGGGGAGCCAAAGAATATTCTCAAGTATTAGCACCTGAGTTGTCAATTCAACCACACGTGGAAACTTAGTATCTGCAGCAGAGTGTTTAGTAGCAAAGTAATACAATAGTGGTGGTAACGGTAACAAAAGAGTAATTAAAGCAAAGTAATATTTTTGGTATTATGTAGTGATTGTAACAATAGCAACGGGAAAGTAAATAAGCGTAAACCAGTGTATGGAAAGCTCGTAGGCAGCGAATCAGTGATGGATAATTATGTCGGATGTGGTTCATCATGTAACAGTCATAACATAGGGTGACACAGAACTAGCTCAAATTCATCAATGTAATGTAGGCATGTATTCCGAATATAGTCATACGTCCTTATGGAAAAGAACTTGCATGACATCTTTTGTCCTACCCTCCCGTGGCAGCGGGGTCCTAATGGAAACTAAGGGATACTAAGGCCTCCTTTTAATAGAGAACCGGAACAAAGCATTAGCACATAGTGAATACATGAACTCCTCAAACTACGGTCATCACCGGTAAGTATCCCGATTATTGTCACTTCGGGGTTAACGGATCATAACACATAATAGGTGACTATAGACTTGCAAGATATGATCAAGAACTCTCATATATTGATGAAAACATAATAGGTTCAGATCTGAAATCATGGCCCTCGGGCCCTAGTGACAAGCATTAAGCATAGCAATGTCATAGAAACATCAATCTCAGAACATAGTGGATACTAGGGATCAAACCCTAAGAAAACTAACTCGATTACATGGTAAATCTCATCCAACCCATCACCGTCCAGCAAGCCTACGATGGAATTACTCACGCACGGCGGTGAGCATCATGAAATTGGTGATGGAGGATGGTTGATGATGGCGACGGCGAAGAATCCCCCTCTCTGGAGCCCTGAACGGACTCCAGATCAGCCCCCCGAGAGGTTTTAGGTCTTGGCGGTGGCTCCGTATCGTAAAACGCGATGAAATCTTCTCTCCTATTTTTTCTCCCCGAAAGCAGATATATAGAGTTGGAGTTGGAGTCGGGAGGTCTCCAGGGGCGCCCCACGAGGTAGGGGGCACGCCCTAGGGGGGGCACCCACCCTCGTGGACAGGGTGTGGGCCCCTTGGTCTTCCTCTTTGGCGAGGATTTTCTATTATTTATTGTAAGATATTACATGGAGTTTCAGGTCATTCCGAGAACTTTCATTTTCTGCACATAAAACAAAATCATGGCAATTCTGCTGAAAACAGCGCCAGTCCGGGTCAGTTCCATAAAAATCATACAAGTTAGAGTCCAAAACAAGGGCAAAAGTGTTTGGAAAAGTAGATACGACGGAGACGTATGAAAGCCGTATAAGTATAATCATATGCAAGAGGAAAGGCTTCATAAAGGAAGCCCCTAAATAAACGGGGTATTTGAATTTGTGTGTCACAAACAAAGGTTTGACAAGGAATTTTGTCACAAACAACTTTTTGTCAAAAAAGTATAATGCTTGGTCCAACCGAACAAAATTTAAAACTGAAAGTTTTTGAGCATGAAAGCGACTTAGCTGGTTAATGTGCTCGATGTTGATGACGCATGCCGAGATTGTGGTGGGACAAGATCCCAGCCCCCAAGCCGTCCCCGAGATGTCCGAGTAAAGAGCTTGGCTTGATGAAGTGGCAACGCAGCATAGTCGATGGGCGAGGTGAAAACCCCAGTCCGACCATGGCGACGGAGCAGGCCGGCAGTATGACGCCGAAGCCTCCAACATGTGTTAATGAAGTGATGATGAAGCCCCCGGTCCAGCCGAGGTGATGCGGTAGGTCAGCAAGGTGACGACAGAACTCCCACATCATCACATTGGTGCGCCAAGGTAATAGCGCTGCCCGGACGAAATCTTTTACCTGTGCACAAAAAATAGTGCAATCCGATTATAATAATTATTATAATAATAAAAAAATCTCTGCATAATTAATAATTTAAGCAAATTGAATAATAAAAGAAATATAGCCCGTGTGCCGAACACTCGATGAGGTAGAGCTCTCTCAGTGATGCCGAAGTCCCCGAGGTAACTGAACATGTCAGTATGGCGATTCGACCAACAAGGTGATCACGCGAGCCGATTTATGTTGATTGGGAAAACGACGTCGGCATGCCAAAGTGACCGTGTGACGTAGTCGAAGTTGATCACCTACACACATAAAATAGCGCGGTCCAAAAAGAATAATTGCGTTTCGCAAAAATAATTTATTGAAAGAGATGTAGCCTGGCGCCGAAGTCAATGTCGATGTAGGGCATCGGCGTGACATGGTGAAGGCGTGGCAAAGCCTGACTTCACAGGCCGGTCTGAGTTCTGGATGCGTCATTCACCGAACTGTATACGAAAACTAATCGAACCACCACACGACCGTTCTTAATGCGGCCACCATTTGACAGACCTGTGTACAGAGGATGAAACAAACCAGAGTAATAATTCCTTGGGAAAAATAAACCCAAGCAAGGAAAAAAACTAAGATTAATAGCACCTGGTTTATCTGTTGTAGCAATCTGGAGAAAGGTTACTCCCAAAATTGGGACTCGGTCCGCACACCCATTGCCTGATGGGTGATGAAGCGGTGGCATGGCAATGCTGGCAAAGGTTGGCTCGCCGAGGCAAAGCCTATGGTCCAGCTAATGTGGTGAAGCTGGTCGGCTGGTGACGCCAAAGTCTCCGAAGTAAGTTGATGAAGAGATGACGAAGTCCTCGGTCTAGCCGAGGAGACGGAGCAGGTCGGTAAGGAGACGTTGCAGCTGCCATGTTAGCCGAGTTTTTGAAGCAGTTCGGCGTGATGGACGTCGGCTTGAAGAAGCAACAGTGCGGCCATGCCGACGTAGGTTGTAACTTGTGACGCGGTCAATGCCGGCTTGATGAAGTGACCATGCGGCGATGCATGTGTGCCCGCTCCGTGTAGTCCATGGGGCGGCGATGTTGGTGATGATTTATCCTAGGTGATTCCGAACTCTTGTTCGCTCGCCGAGATGATGATCCGAATAAGTTGAGCCCGACTCAAAAAGCGATGACGTGTCTAACGTGGGTCGGCAGCCGTGGAGCAATATTGCCGGACTGGTTTCACAGCAGCATGCACTACAAAAAAATACACTTTCGTGATGATACGTGTTTGTCACACTAGGTCGCTTTTTTTGTCATGCATGTACATCCATGACAAATTTATGACAGAATCAAGATAGCCATACCTGTGCTGTCGTAGAAGTGTTCCATGACATTACCAAAATTATCATCACGGAAGTGTCCACTTCCATGACGATAAATCGCGTGTCACAGAAGTTCTTTCGTCAAGGGTGACCGATACGTGGCATCCACCATAACGGAATGCCGTTAAGCTATCGAGTCGGGTTTTGGATCTGATAACCCGTTAACAGCCCTGACCAATGGGGATTTTCCACGTGTAAAATCATCATTGGCTAGAGGAAACACGTGTCAGCTCGTCAGTGGGTCAGATAGGCGACTATGATATGTCGACACGTGGCACGGCCCAACAGTGGCCCATTTAGCTTACAAAGCCGGCCCGTTTGACTTGGTCAAATGTTAACGGGCTGGCCCATGAAAATCCCGTTAACGGTCTCTTCGCAAATAGCCCATTTTACGGCCCGTTAACTCACGGCCTGTTAGGCCCTAAAGGAAATTGGCCCAACAATGTCATGTGGGCCGTCGAATATAATACCAGCCCATTTCACTTTCGGCCCATGTATGGCCCACGACGTCTTTCGGCCCATATGAGGCCTTCGTATCTTTCGGCCCATTACAGGCCCACGGTGACTCTAGCCCATAATGAACAGTAATTTTCTTTATACCTGTTAACGACCCATGATTTACATGGGTTGTTTCCAGCCCGTGTTAGCTTTCAGCCTATTGACGGCCCATACATTCTTGGGATCCTTTTCGGCCCTCGATTACTTCCGGCCCGTTACTAGCTTGTTCCACTAATGGGCCAAATTCGGTCCATGGCAAGAGTCGGCCCGTTACTGGCCTGTTCCACTAATGGGCCAAATTCAGCCCATGGAAAGAGTCGGCCCGTTACTCGCCTGTTACCCTAATGGGCCAAATTCGGCCCACGGCAAGAGTCGGCCCGTTTCTGGCATGTTAACCCGTTGCGCCGTTTCTGGCCCGTCCTATATTCTGGCCCATTAACGACCCGTTATGCCTGTGACAGAATTAAGCCTTTGCTGTCCTACGGCCTGTTAACGGCCTGTTACCGTGATGGGCCAATACCAATTACGCCGAATATGGCCCATGTAGACCCATTTATCCGACGGCCCGAGGCCCACCGATTACAGGCCGATTTATCGACGGCCCGTAGGAGACCCATGGATCCTACGACCCGTGTATGGCCCATGGTAGTTGCGGCCACTAGCAAACCAGGGAAAAAGAAGACTAGGAAATAAATAAGGCCGAAACTAACGCTAGGCTATTAAGGTGATTACACAGATTACATCCACTCGACATCAAAGATCGCCACCAGTGCAAATATAGGGAACACCCTACACTATACAAAAATGGCTTGCTGTTTTCTTCAGGCGGTGGCTACACATTAAGAATAAATTTTGTATCGCACCAAAACAAATTACAACTATATAACAAAAGGAAGGTTGGCACAAAACTTAATAGTCTAGCAGATAAATGCACCACCAGAAGTTGAGAAGCTCAGTTCATTTGACCTAACTGTTATGTTTTCATGCTGTATTGTCCGATGGAGCACCATAACCCTCACCTTCATTTCCCCTAGGCTCCAGAACAACATAGCAAATGTCTGATAGTCTGGTTTCAAAACCATGCATATCTTGACGACATTGAGCAATGTTTCACCTTGTTTCTCAAAGGGTCTCTATTAGGGAATGGACTTGTGTCTGGAGCGCAGAAACAACATTGCTTTGAGCTTGCATATCTTGATCATGAGGCGGTTTGGATAATATTGCCTTAACAACCAACCCAGTATTACGCAGGAACGTGCTTCTGGCACTATTAGTGGACATGTACTGACCCACTGCAGCAAGAGCTGACATTGCAGTTATAGTTGCCTCGCCACCTTCAGAAGGTGGCGGTTCCACCATTTTTTCAATAGCTCGCGAAAAGTTGAGGTTTTACATTAGTAGTACCAGAACAGAAGATATTAAGGAGGCAGCAAAACCAAACAAAATAGCTTTGGTATATATACAGAACTTATTCTAGTGAACCCATGTAAAATATTAGTTGTATTTTATTGCAAAGTACATAATAAAACCAGGTTCCAAACATATGACCATGTACCATCGCTAATGTATTGTCTATTTCTTCACATTGTATTGAGAGCTAAGGATAAAAAGACGAAGTTTATAATACGGTAAGCATAGTATGACGTCATTCATATCACAAAACAACTGAGAACAGACAAACAGGCAATTGTAACGTTGTGTGGGCAAGTCTAGCACGAAACTAAATTACAGGTCAAGATCAAAGGAACATCACTCCTCTCTTTTAAACCGTGTAAGGTGCAATGATATGCTAATACAATTGTGTATATAATTGAAAAGAGTAATAGACATTGGCTGCAAACCATGAAGTTCAAGGCAGAAGTCAGAGTAAGTAGTAGTTAAAAGGCATGAGGATTAAGGACTTACAACAGCGGCTTTGACTGGTGTAGTAATGCCCTTGTTCTTGCTGGTGTGACAGTCCTTGAAGATTTCCACAACATTTGGTTTAGATACTTTTTGGTCCTTGCGAGCTTTCCTCTTCATTTGGAACAAGTCAATATAGATCTGATAATATGGTACAGCGAAAAGAGTTAAACAGCAGCTAATTACAAGAGCCTCGCAGTGTGCAATATAGCTACGAGATCCTGTCGTCTGTTGGAATATCACTTTTGTACGGTTGGCCTTGTTCTTTGAACAGTTCACCTACAAGAAGATAGATTTGTGTGGCACATGCGTAAATAGGACTTCAACATGTGATCTGATGACATATATATAATGTACCTGATACTTCGGATCAGACCAGTGTTTAACGAGGCCTCTCTAGTCTTCATTAGATATATTTTCCACTGGAGATGTTTGGGCAAGTTCATTGTTAGCCTTGCCTTCAAAGTGAGTTTTCCTGAAGTTATACCGATACTATCGCAGAAACATACTTGAAAACATGGGTACAAGCTTGTCTGGTTGCATCATCTTGGCTATGCAACTTGAACCTCATCTGTTGAAAATAACGGAAGTCTCATTATCAGCAACCTAGAAAGTATTGGACAGAGCAAGACGATATTACTAGTGTCCATACATAACCATACTTATAGATAAATGGTCGAGGAAGATGTTGAACTGGGTTTCGTCTTTGTCATTCCTGTACTGAATCCATGTTGGGAGGATACGTACATGACACCTAACAACAACCACTGCCTCTGATACTAACTTGGCTGACTCTGTAGCATCACGTGGCCTTTTTAAACCTGCCTCAAAACAGATCTCCATTCTTCCTCCTCTAGATTTAGTTAACCTATCGAGCATTATCCCTGATGTTTGTTTCCTCTTCCACCTAGGTGCTAGTCCAACAAGAAACATAGGAAGTGTTAGTGTACATCAAACTGTGAGACTACATATAAAGAAGCATGCAACCGTAACTTGACTCTAGCAACTACCTTCTTGCTGTTGAAGCTCACAAGGTTCATCTTATATTGTCAAGTCATCTTGTGTCAAGAGTGCTTGGGAAGTAGTGTCAGGTGGCAAGGGAGCTTGGGAACATGCTGCTAGCTCAGTTGACGCACGAGTACGTCATGCAACTGGTAGTACTATGGTAGGTGTTCCAAGAACTAGGGCTGTCTCTTCTTGTTTGGTGGCAGCTATTTGTTTCTGTTTGTCTTTTTTTGCAACTCGTGTAGCACGGGATGCCGTGTTTGTAGATTTTTCTACTGGACTTTGACCTTCTATTGCACCATCAGTACCAGCAGAATCTGCAGGATTCATCCGCTTCTCATTCCCTGCCATTATGTGTTTCTTCCTCTTTCTCTATGCCATGTTAAGTCAAGCCGACAAGAAAAACGAATAACAATTTAGTTCTTCAGAAAAAATTGATGCGTGATGCAGACGAACTGAAATTTGATGTTAGACAACCACATGATAGGAGGATGTAATATGTATGAAAAACAGGACGGAAGAGATAACCAGAACTATGATGTGTAAACTAAGAAGAAGACATTTCACCAAATTAGAAGCAATGCAATGGAAGGTAGACACCATATGAAAGATGCTACAAATATCGCTCTGCCAAGTAAACAATGTCTCATCATAAATGGCGTTTAAACAAATGTGAAGCAGTACAAGAAATAAATCATATGCAAGATGCAAACAACATCACACTACCGTGTTAGAGGTCTCTCATCATTAGTTCCATTGCATATTCACAGCATTGCATATTCACAGCTTATGATGTGTAAACTACGGAGAAGGCATTTCAACAAATTAGAAGCAATGAAAACTAGACACCATATGAAAGATGCAACGAATATCACTCTACCAAGTTAAAACTATCTCGTCATAAGAGGTGGGTCGAATCTTTTGACACCCAACCATTTGGTCAATTGTGCATTAAACATGGCCTAGTATTTTAGAAAACTGATTTAGTAGAATTTTGCAACATTTATTTGGTAGTTCCTTCACAAAAAAACATCATTTCGGGCACTCGAAAAATGGGAAATGAATTTTCCGTGCAAAGAAAATGAAAACCTCCTTAGGCAACATTGTTTGTCATTCCAATATGAACCCTTGTGCACAATATGAAACCATTTGAACAAACTATGCCATGAATGTGGCCATAAGATTGATCATTTGGCTTGAAAGCCATAAATCTTCACGCATGATAGCTCATTTCTGAGAACACTTTTTTAAAAGAATTGCCGTATTACAAGTTTATTATTTTTCCTGGGAACTTGGCCATATATAATGACACAATGCGAAGGTTTCCCAATTTTTTGATTTTTTTTGAACTTTTTATGCCCGTTTCTAAATGCGGTCAAAACAGCGAGAATGACCGTTCCTAGCTAGTGGTTGAATCTTGAATTTTTTTTGGTGTTTCTCTGATTAAATAGATACTTATGTACCTAGAAATGATTTTTGGAAAAAATAAATAGAAAACTACGAGGTAGCTACAGTTCAAATTTGACCCACTTCCTACTGAATCGGCGGGAATTTGTCTTTTTCACGAGAGGTGGATCAAAACTTTTGACACCCAAACATTTGGTCAATTGTGCATTAAATATGTCCTAATATTTTATAAAATTGATTTGGTGCAATTTTGCAACAATTATTTGGGAGGTCCTTCAAAAAAAATCCTCCTTTTGGGCACTCGAAAAATGGAAAATGGTTTTTTCGTCCAAAGAAAATGGAAACTTCCTTAGGCAACAATGTTTGCCATTCCAATATGCACCCTTGTGCACAATATGAGATCATTCGAACAAACTATGCCATGAATGTGGCCATAAGTTTGATCATTTGGCTTGAAAGCCATTGATCTCCACACGTGATAGCTCGTTTCTGAGAACACTTTTTTAAAAATAATTGCCGTATTACAAGTTTATTATTTTTCCTGTTAACTTGGCCACATATAATGACACAATGCGAAGGTTTTCCAATTTTTTAATTTGTTTTGAATTTTTTATGCCCGTTTCAAAATGCGGTCAAAACGGCGGGAATGACCGTTCCCAGCTAGTGGTCGAATCTTGGAATTTTTTTGGTGTTTCTCTGATAAAATAGATACTTATGTACCTAGAAAAGATTTTTTGGAAAAAATAAATAGCAAACTACAAGGCAGCTACAATTCAAATTTGACCCGCTTCCAGCTGAATTGGCGGAAATTTGTCTTTTTCACCAGAGGTGGATCGAATCTTTTGACACCCTACCATTTGGTCAATTGTGCATTAAACATGGCCTAGTATTTTAGAAAATTGATTTAGTAGAATTTTGCAACATTTATTTGGTAGTTCCTTCACAAAAAAACATCATTTCGGGCACTCGAAAAATGGGAAATGAATTTTCCATGCAAAGAAAATGAAAACTTCCTTAGGCAACATTGTTTGTCATTCCAATATGCACCCTTGTGCACAATATGAAACCATTTGAACAAACTATGCCATGAATGTGGCCATAAGATTGATCATTTGACTTGAAAGCCATGAATCTTCACACATGATAGCTCATTTCTGAGAACATTTTTTTAAAACAATTGCCTTATTACAAGTTTGTTATTTTTCCTGTGAACTTGGCCACATATAATGACACAATGCGAAGGTTTCCCAATTTTTTGATTTTATTTGAATTTTTTATGCCCGTTTCTAAATGTGGTCAAAACAACGGGAATGGCCGTTCCTAGCTAGTGGTTTAATCTTGGGATTTTTTTGGTGTTTCTATGGTAAAATAGATACTTATGTACCTAGAAAAGATTTTTGGAAAACATAAAGAGCAAACTACAAGGCAGCTACAATTCAAATTTGACCCGCTTCCAGCTGAATCGGCAGAAATTTGTCTTTTTCACCAGAGGTGGATCGAATCTTTTGACACCCAACCATTTGGTCAATTGTGCATTAAACATGGCCTAGTATTTTAGAAAATTGATTTAGTACAATTTTGCAACATTTATTTGGTAGTTCCTTCACAAAAAAACATCATTTCGGGCACTCGAAAAATGGGAAATGAATTTTCCGTGCAAAGAAAATGAAAACCTCCTTAGGCAACATTGTTTGTCATTCCAATATGCACCCTTGTGCACAATATGAAACCATTTGAACAAACTATGCCATGAATGTGGCCATAAGATTGATTATTTGACTTGAAAGCCATGAATCTTCACACATGATAGCTCATTTCTGAGAACATTTTTTTAAAACAATTGCCGTATTACAAGTTTGTTATTTTTCCTGTGAACTTGGCCACATATAATGACACAATGCGAAGGTTTCCCAATTTTTTGATTTTTTTTGAATTTTTTATGCCCGTTTCAAAATGCAGTCAAAACAACGGGAATGACCGTTCCTAGCTAGTGGTTTAATCTTGGAATTTTTTGGTGTTTCTCTGATTAAATAGCTACTTTTATACCTAGAAATGATTTTTGGAAAAAAAAATAGCAAACTATGAGGCAGCCGCAGTTCAAATTTGACCCGCTTCCAGCTAAATCGGCGGAAATTTGTCTTTTTCCGGAGAGGTGGATCAAAACTTTTTACACCCAACCACTTGGTCAATTGTGCATTAAATATGGCCTAGTATTTTAGAAAATGGATTTGGTCCAATTTTGCAACAATTATTTGGTAGGTCCTGCACAAAAAAAACTCATTTTGGGCACTTGAAAATGGAAAATGATTTTTTCGTCCAAAGAAAATGAAAATTTCCTTATGCAACATTGTTTGCCATTCCAATATGCACCCTTGTGCATAATATGAGATCATTTGAACAAACTATGCATCTTCATATATGATAACTCGGTTCCGAGAACACTTGGCTTAAAAGCCATTGATCTTCATACATGATAACTTGGTTCTGAGAACAGTTTTTAAGACATTTACTGTAGTCAATGTTTATTATTTTACGTGTAAACTAGGTCAGATATAATCCCACATTACGAAAGTTTTTTTTGAATTTCTTTCAAAATGTTGTCAAAACGGTGGGTATGACTACGAGTCTTCGGTCACCGGGAAGGTGACGACGACGAAATCCTCGCTCGCGACCACCTCCTCGATGCCCTGCTCTTCTACGTGTTGAGGTCCTTGCTGGCAGCCTTGCCAGATAAATATCCAGAGCTTCTTTATTCAGTATTGCCGCCCCCGCCCCCGATCGCCACCTAAAGCTAAAATGGTCCACACACGCGGGATCCGATGACCCTCCTCACCGCCGATGACCAAGAGGTCACCGGTGGAGGGGAACCACCGAAAGACGGCGCCAAAAGAGCCGGTTCTCTTACGCAAAGAGATATGCACTTTATTTTCAGCCGGTTACGACCTACTTAGATGGTCATGGACGTCGCACACATGTACTCTATTTTGATTGGTTTAGAGGCATGTCACGCGGATCATGGATCGAGTACCGTCCGATCCACCCGGATCCAATGGCAGCGCTACCTCCTCACCTTCTCACCCCACCTAGCCCAACAACCCACAGGCCACAGCCCGCACTCCTCCCTCGTCCCCCACGAACCCTAGCGCTCCCCGATCCCTCCCACCTCCCCTCCCCTTGCCGCCACCCACCCCTCCCCTCACTCTCCTCCCTCCCTTCCTCCCCTCCGGCAAGATCCAGTGCGCTCCAAGATCCCCATGCTCTGCTCCTTCCTCCCTCCCCTCCGGCAAGATCCAGCGCGCGGCCTCCCTCTCCTCGATCCAGATCGAGGCAGATGCTCCCCATATCCATCTTGATCCACCTCCCCCTCGACTCTAGCCGCCTCCCTCGGTGCCACCCTCCCCGCCACCGCCGCCACATCCGCCAAGCCCAAGCCCAAGCCCAAGGTGCCGATCCGACATCCCTTCTCGTCCCCCGGCACCGATCTTCAAATTACTTGCTTGTCTGATCCACTTTTTTTGGGTTGGATTTGCACCGGCAGGTGAGGTCCATGGACGACATCGACGATGACGAGGAGGAGGAGGAGGAGGACGACCAGGACATGCGCGACCCCACCCCCGAGCCCGACGAGCTGGACGAGGAGATCGTCGAGTCCGACCTCGAGCTCAACAACGACGGCGTAGTCCACCCCGACCATGACGACGCGCCACAGAAGGTCCTTCCCCTGCTCACCCCCATCTCTGTTACCTTGTTTCCATCGCTGCTCCGCTCTGCTATGCTAGCGTAGATCCGCAGCCAAACTCCCATCGTAGCAAGCGGCCCCGTCGCGGGATCACAGTGGCCTGACCGGATGCAGGAAATGTGCCAATTTCTGTTGGACCTTATACAACACATGATGCTCTTTTCTTTTTTCCTTTATTAGTTCCTCAAGCTTAACTGCCCTGTTACTGTTCTAGGAGTAGTCTTAGTTGATGCTCAGAATTTAGCTGATGCTCAAAATTCTTCGCAGTACTATATGCGCGTGGATGCGCCTCTCACTTTGACCGGCGAGCCAAGGCATGGCGCCGCTGCATGGCATGGCAGCATGGCTGTTTTTGTTTCTTTGCATTTGTAGTACCACGACCACAACAATGGCCCTTTTATTACATTGGCCAGTACCGAGTAGGTAGTAGAATATGAGCCTGTTGGTTGCGTATATATATAAAGTAGCTTACGCCTGTCAAGATTTGCACTTGTTTTTTACACTCCTATAACCTATGGCATGAGGGGTACACTACTAGGAAAAGGCATGCTAGTGGCACACCGAATTTGCCTTCTAATGGCGCACTACCGGTGCGCCACTGGCATCACGCCATTAGAATTAAATTCTAATGGCGCACCACCAGTGCGCCATCATTATTTGGTGTTCTAATGGCGCACCATGTAGTGCGCCATTAGTATAGCCTGCAGTGCGCCATTAGAATGCCTCCCAGGGGGCCATATGTACCCATGTGCTTTGGCATTCTAATGGCGCACCAGCAGTTAATGCGCCATTAGTGTGATGATCACAGTGCGCCATTAGTGTCTTGTGTGGTGCGCCATTAGTATGAATATTAGGTTTTTTTTGCTTTTCTGATTTTTGCACAGGTTACAAAATATATTATTGGACAGAATATAGACAGAAGCACACAGCAACATCAGATTCATCGAATACAATAGAAGATTAGTCTCCGAATACAATTCATCATATTAGTCTCCGAATTCAAAAGACCGAACAAAGATAAAACATTACAAGTCTCAAGACCGCGAGTATCGAGTTTGCCTTCACATTACAAGTCGATATCGATCATCTAAACTACCATCACATAGAAGAGAGCTGTGGTCATCACGATGAGCATCATCGCGATCAAACTGGTCTTCATCCGGTTCCTCCAATGCTCCCTCCTCTCTCCCTCTAGATAGCGGGCATATCTACATTCGGCCTCTGCCCTAGTGTCGTACCCTTTGTAACTGTTACCGCTGAAACGGTGAACCTGTCTCCGACACTCCTCCCAGTCGTTGTAGACTCCGAGAACCTTACCCTTGTACACGACATACGACGGCATCTCTATGCACAAGCCAAACAACAGACAATACATAAGCAATATGTAAGTATGCAACAAAAGGATCGGAAGAGAAAAGCAAGACATTAATAGCACGATTCATGGTCCTACTAATAAATAGCATCGATTACATCTAAGTTGAACGACTGTCCAAACCAAAGAGACATATGAATTCATTAAAGTATAATTACTACATGAGCCAATCAATGTTTCAGAACTACACATCACTACTTTCGACTTGACTCATCGGACAGGAACGTGGATGAAGCCGCCGTCTGTCGTGATGGTCATGAAATCGCGGTCGTTGTCACCCTGCATTTGTAGCATTTCATCTATCTCACTGTTGGACGGTTGATATCTAAGGAAGAACTGCCCCGAGGTATGAAGGACATCTTGATGGATGATGTCCGCAAACTCCGACTGGATGCGAAAGAATTCTTGTCTAAGGTCCGCCTCCTGGACTGCCGACAAGCTCGCGGCCCAATCTTTGAGATTATCTGGTAGCAGAAGTTGATGATGGTCCCTTACGATCGCCCGCATGTGATGGAGGGCGTAGTAGCCATCCTTCTGACCGCCAGGCGGCTGCTTGACGCAGCAGAACTTCGTATTGTGTGAGAACATGTGCTTGCCGTACTTATGAACTGCCTTGGTGAAGGTGCCTCTAGATTTGCCGTAGGCGGGGAGAACGTCATCAAGAACTTTCTTGACATTTGTGTAGTCTATCTTGGAGTTACGGTTCGGGTCTAAATACGTGGCCATGGAATATTTCGGGCTTAGGAGGGTGAGTGTGCAATGTGTGTCACTGCACAGAACACGGAATGTTAGAAAAAAAAAGAACGATCGAAATCTAAGAAATCATATGTTACGGGGCGGTTAAGGGATGACTTACTCGGGAAAGTAAGCCACAAGGAAGTTATCCTTATCTGGGTTTGCCAGAATGACGCCTTCGAGGTGTGAACTCGCAACTTGGCGGTCCCCAACGCTGCTCAAGTGCTTGGCACGCATGTAGAAGGGGTCGACTATCACGATGTCCGGGGTCTTGTCTCTAATGATCCGCATCTCCATACTCAGCGAAAACAGCCGAACGAAGGTGTAGTGTAGCGGATGAAGGTTAAACATAGCAAAGATGTCATCAAACCGCAGGATGATCATACCCCCAATGTCACCATCCACAAAGCCCTTGCCCTCTGGCACCTTGGCCATGAAAACGGGGTATGCCACATCCTTCTCTCTGAGACGCCACTTCTCCAAAGAAAGAACACTGTCGTGCAGACTCCGCATAGCACCGGTTGCAGCATTCAGCATATTTGGCGGTAGCATCGCCCTACCCGCCACATGCACCCTCCTCGAGATATCCTTAGGTGAAGGTGGCCCGTCCTGAGCACGGATCGAACTCGATGCTGGCTGGCTCGCACCGGCGCCCTTGTTAGTCTTTTGTTTCCGTCCCTTCTTCTTGATCTCCTGTAATGGGACCGAGTTCTGCTCACAGACCGCCTTCTTGAGCATGTTGGGGCTGATAATATTTTGCACCTCAGCTATCTGAGGCTCGGTGAAGGCGGGAGCTGGAGGCGTGTCCTGAGAACTGAACGCCAGACGACGCCTATTGCAATTGGATTTCTCCGCCGTACCATCTAGATTGCGGTCGTCTTGGTTGGGTTCTTGAGAAACAGGCCCGTAGAACTCGTCAGCGTACCCATGTTCGGCAAAGTACTTATCAACTTTGGTAAATGTACCGTCATCGTTGTCGTCGCCGTCCGGATCCTGTGCCATAGGGCTGTCCGGATCCTGTGCCATAGGGATGTCCGGAAGGTCTGGTAGCGTTGCGGCGTTCTTGCCATGGCTTGGCGCCGGCACGACTGGAGGTCTTGTCTGTGGGGTGGTGTCCCCCGCCCCCAAACAAATCTGGCTCTTCGGCCAAAGCAGGGGCAAGTTTACGCAGGTGCTGAGGGTCATCTCATCTTCTTCGTCGGCCCCAGCGGGTCGAATCGGAGGTAACAGCTCGTCGCAGCCTGGCAGCACCCGAACCACTTCAACCCTATACATTGTGGGTGGCATCGGATTACCGTGGAACATGGGGTTGCCCGGTTGAACGATTCTGCCCTTGGCGACATCGACCAACTCGGCGCCCACGAAGTGCAGAAGAGTGCAAGGAACGTTGGCGGTGCCCTGCGAAAACATGTACAGGGCGTCAGGGACGCCCAGTCAAAGGCAAGGAGATGAAGTCATCAGCCGAGAGGCTTAGTTACCGTGATGCCGTCGAGCTCGGCTAATGTCGAGGCTCCGCCAACGGCGGGCGTGCAACTGACGGAGGGGGCGCTTGCTGGCGAGGTGGCGGCCGGCGTACACCCGGGTGCATTAAGCTCCAATGCCCGTGCCGGTGCCGGAGACACGAATACCGCCTCCGCCGGAGAAACCAATGGCGCCGCCGGAGACACCAATGGAGCCGCCTGCGCGCTGTGCGAGTTGCTGGCCGTGAAGCTGGGAACATGGGGAGGCCCCTGTTGGCCGCCCGCAATCCACGTTGTCAGCCCATGAATCAACTTAGGCACCATGGCGTTGAGCGTCGTTCCAAGTTGTTGTTGCACTTGCTCTTGGACAAGCTCCGAAATCCGCGCCACTTGTGCCTTGAGTTCTTCAATATCACGCGTCTGGCTTTCTGAGCTGGTCTTTTTCTCCTTCCGCACACCAGCGGTATAGTATGACGCCCATTTTGTGGACAAGCCTTTGCTGGCCACACGACCAGCTGACGTCGGCTTAGTGAGCTTATCCTTGTTTTTCATTACGTTCAACGCCCTATTTAAAGGGGTGTCGAAAGGGGAGCTCTTAGACGACCCGGCGCTACTGCTTTCAGTGTCTTGCGAAAGGAACGTGAACCATTTAGAAATATTGTGGATTAATTACAGTGCAACCATATGGAGCTAATTACGCGGGGGTGTATTCCTTACCAGAAGAAGCTCAAGCGCCCTGGTCTTCGGATCTGTGGTAAGCTCCTTTGTTATCGGGTCCTCCTTGTACTGGGCCCTGACATAGTTCCTAGTCTTCTTGTCACCGCTGTATTTCTCAAAGTGGGGTGATAGGCCTTGCTCGGCACGCTCCACGTCCTCCTTGTCCCATATAGGCTCCGCCACTCTGTAACCGCAGGGACCGAGTTTGTGTTCCCCTAAGTTCAACTCCCACATTTCTTTCCCCCACTGACTTGATTCAGAGGTTGCACTGCTCTCGCACTTGATCTTGAACTCCTTGTACTCATCTTCGCTCATCAAAGGATATTTCGCCTTGATCTTCTCATAACTATCACCTTTATCAATCATTCTCTTCACCGCGCTTTTCCAAGTAGACAGGGCCATGCTCATCTTCGTGAGGGCGGCACTATTCACTTTATTCCCTAAGAGGCGTGTGTTTTCAAATTTGGCGGGGAACTTGTATCGTTCATGCAGCTTCGTGAAGAGGAGGTTACGCAAATTCCCTCGGTCCTTATGCCTAAGGTTCTTGGTGTTGATCGAGACATGCTCCGGAGAATGCACCCGAGCTGAACCGAGTACCCCTTGACTATATGTTTGGGCTCCGTTGGATTCCCGTCGGAGTCCACTTGAGTGAATTCCTCCTTGATGGTGTGGAGCGCATTCGGGCGCCGATCCTTCCTTTGCTTCTTCGGTTGGCTGCCATCTGTGTGTGCGCTGCCATCATCAGTGGTGGCATCCTCGGCGGCACCATTAGTGGTGTCATCCCGACGCCACTAGGGGTTGTGTAATCAGGATCGGTGTCTTCCGCGGCGTCCTCATAGCGGTGAGGTTGTTCCTCCATCTCCTGGGATAGCTCCCAGAATTGCTTGCCGCCCGAACCACCGACCTCATCATTGTGGGCCATGTTTCGCTCTAAATACGGAAAAAGTTTGGTCAAAAAGTTGGTTATTTTCAAGGAACAAGATCATGGTCTCATCATTTAGGGTTTGTCGACACCGAGGCAGTCTAGGAAAAAATAAATCCGCAAGTCAATATATCAGGACCCATCACATCTTCATAGACTCGATGGGGCCTCAAATGCCCTTCCTCATCTACAACTAGTTGTTCCGCCTCAATCGATGGGTTTTCTCACATTTTTCTGATTCAAACTAGATTTCGATGGCTGTTAGGTTATTCAGAAGCAGTAGCAACTTGTAGAGGGTGCAAACTAGCCAGCATTGGGTAGTTCCAGTCTACTAATAGAGGGAAAACATGAGGAGCAGCTTGTAGGTTTGCTTGCTCCGGTGGGACGGGATGGACGATATAGCTGTAGCACCCCTATATCGTACATAGATTTATTTTTTGCCCTGTTGCTCTTACTAGTTTTAGCTTATCAAAGTGGATGTATGTATCACATGTTTCTGAAACTAGATTTGTATTGCTGGTAGGTTATTTTGTGTATGTGATATAAAATAAATACAAAAATTATTTTTTGCCCTGCTTCTCTTACTAGTTTTAGTTTATCAAAGTGGATGTATGTATCATATTCTTCTGGTGCATGAGAGAGTGAGGGGTAAACCACAAGCTAGACAAGTGAAGGTGGTGGAGTGGTGCTGCATCCCCATCCATCTATCCATCCATCTGCATCATCTCTTTTGACTTGACCACATTGGCTCATAGCTAATCTAGCCAAGCTACCTAGATCCACCTGCTTGCTTGTTGCACATTGTGTGGAGGGAGCAGATCTCGCCACTGCTTAAGTGTAAAGCTAGATAGTGTGTGTGTGAGAGTCCACTTAGCTGAAAATGTTGGGAGACATGATTTATCTGTTCAGTCACCATCACACACACTCATATTAACATTCAACACCTGAACTAGAGTTAACAAATTGGGCGTCTTCTAGGTCAAATTATAAATGTTGATTAATTTTTGTTTCGGTTGAGAATTGGGCACCTTCTAGGTAAAGAAAATTGGGCATGACCTTTGCTAATTTTCTTGACCTAGGAGTGCCCCATTCTCAACCAAAACGGAAATTAATCAACATTTCAGGAGAAAGGGGTCATTTCAGAAGATCACAAGTAGCAGCAGCATCACAAGTTGACAAAATCACAAGTAGCAGCAGCATCACAAGTAGTGCAGCAGCATCACAAGTAGTACATCAGCAGCAATGAATAAAATTTAGCCAAGTAGCAGCAGCATCACAAGTAGTGCAGCAGCAGCAGCATCACAAGTAGTACATCAGCAGCAGTGAATAAAAATTTTATATGAAGTTTCTGAAATTTATGGAAGTTTCTAGTACACTAAAGGAGAGAAAGGAGAGGAAGTACCCTAGCAATCTATGAAAGTGTCCAGTACACTAAACTACAACTCTGGTACCAGAGGAAATGGGCAGTAGATGGGCAGCACTAGACCACCTACAACAGATGCAACAAATTACTCCAGTTAAGTTAAATTACTCCAACTCCTATTTGCAAGATCACAGGTACAACAAGCAGTACTCTACTTCTATTTGCAACATCACCAATTATACTAGCCGATTACTCAATCACACAATTATACTAGCAGATTACTCAATCACAAAGCAAGCTTTCAATGACAGTTATTTCTCATAGCATAAAGATGGAGTAGAAGCAGTAGAGAGCGGCAGCAAGAAGGATTTAGAGAAGTGGACTAGCAGCACTAGGGGCGAGGGGACAGGAGCAGCAAGGACGAGGAAAGGAGGCGGCGATAGCAGCATGTAGAGCAGCAGAGCAGCGCGGCGGCGCAGGCGTGCAACCACAACAGAGCAGCGGCAGCAGGGTCGCGCGGGCGGGGTCAGGGCTCAGCCGGCGGTAGGTCGAGCACGATGCGCGGGGCGAGAGCAGAGGCGGGGGCCGGTGCAGGTGGGGCGAGGGCGGGCAGCAGCAGGGCAGGTGCTCATCCAGTGCAGAAATCAGGGGGGATTTTGAGCGGGCATAGGATGCAATAGGGAAGGAGGGAGGGGGAGGGAGGAGGAAGGAGGGGTGGTGGCTACCTGCCTATGGACCGGTCACCGACGTAGCTTCGACGGCGGTGTTCCTGGGCGGGGGCGGCTGCTCCGGGGACAGGGAGGGAAGCGCTGCGGTGCCGGAGTCGGGGCCGCGGAGGCTGGGCGCGTGTGGCTGCCCGACTCGAGGAGGCAGGGCGACGGCGGTGGAGCCCGAGGAGGCAGGGCGGCGACGGTAGAGCGGGTGGTGGAAGGAGGGGGTGCGCGTGAGGGTGTGGCGAGGGGGGAAGTGGATCTGGCGAGGGGGGAAGTGGATCTGGCTAGGGGGGACATTACTAATGGCGCACCCCCTGGTGGTGCGCCATTTAGAATGTTTTTTTATAGCAATGGCGCACCCCCGAGCGGTGCGCCATAAGTAATCTTTTCTTTGCAATGCAATGGCGCACCAGCCAGCGGTGCGCCATAAGTAATTTTTTATTATTTTTTGTTGCATCTAATAATTTTTTAGAAAATGCATATGAATATGAAACAGTAATAATTTTTTATAAAAACAGTAATATTTTTAAAAAAATATCATCAAATTTGTTATTTGAAAATATCATCAAATTTGTTATTTGAAAATATAATCAAATTTGTTTTTTTGGATTTTTAGTTGCATTCATTTGTGATGGTGGAGCGGGGGAGGGTGCGGGTGGGATCGAGATGGAGGGGGATTGAGATCGAGATGGAGGGGGAATCAAGATCGAGATGGAGGGGGATCGAGATCAAGTGTCCTCATGAATTCAAAAAGTGCCCATGAAATTTAAAAATATTCATGATATCAAAAAGTGCCCATGAAATACAATCGAGAAATGAAGACTATGATTTAAATACAATCGTTCTTAGCTAGCTATCTGTTCACAATCTTCTTGCCCTTCTTTTTCGCAAATGGAGTTCTTCTGTGGAACGGACATCCTTTAGGTAGGGTGGTCCTGCTTCTTCTTGTGGTGTGTGCTGCTACTTCATCGTCGTCGTCATGTTCGATCTTCGGGTCGCCGTACTTGTCAAAGTCTTGTTCATTGGCTACTCCATCCATTCCGATGATCTTCCTTTTGCCTCTCCTCACGACAACACGATTGGGCTTTGACGGGTCGGTAATGAAGAAGCATTGGTCCACTTGGGAAGCCAGTACCCATGGCTCATTTTTCGCGGTGACATTTGCGCCCGCAGTCTTGGATTTGGCTTCGGGTATAACCATGGTGGTGAAATACCGGTCTTCCTTTAGGACGCTCTTGGCCCATCTAACACGGAACATCGGGACCTTCTCTCCAGCGTAGCTCAGCTCCCAGATCTCCTCGATCCTTCCGTAGTATCTGTCCTTGTCGTTACCGGTGTAGGATTCCATCGTTACCCCGGAGTTCTGATAACCATCGCTCTTCATGTCCTTGTTCTCGGTGTAGAATGTGTAGCCGTTGATATCGTACGCCTCATAGGTCATTAGGTTGTGCTCGGCGCCCTCATGTAAAGGGTATGACAGAAGCTTCCGCTTGAACCAACGTGTGAAACATGAGTTGTGCTCTTTGAGTATATCTCCATCCGTCCTCTGTTGGCCTCGGTCATTGTACCCCTTCTCAATAAAGGTTTTGTGCTCTACCACCCAAGGATCGACCACGTCTATGTGTTGTAGCGCGACTAGGTTTGGTCTTTCAAAGTCGGTGAGTCGACCCTCAAAGTCGACATGCATTTCGCGGCGACCCTCACGGTGACCCCATCCAGCGAGCCTACCGAGGTGCCTGCTGATGGGCAGACCAACAGGGTTCTCGATGCCTAGATAATTCGTGCAGTAGGAGATGCACTCTTCGGTCAGAAAGCCCCTGGCTATACTTCCCTCTGGACGTGACATGCTGCGAACGTATCCTTTGATGACACCATTCATCGTTTCGAACGGCATCATGCTGTGCAGGAACGTCGGCCCGAGTTGGACGATATCCTCCACGATATGGACCAGCAGATGCACCATAACATCGAAGAATGCGGGCGGGAAGTACATCTCAAGCTCGCATAGTATCACCACGATCTCTTCATGTAGCCTTCTGAGTTGCCTCACGCCAATCGACTTCCAAGAGATGACGTCGAAAAAGTTGCATAGGCCAAATAGCATTTCACGGACGTGCGCCTCCATGATCCCACGGATTGCAACTAGAAGAATCTGCGTCATCAGCACGTGACAGTCGTGAGACTTCATCCCGCTGAACTTCTGCTTCGCTGGGTCTAGGTATCTGCTTATCTTCCCCGCGTAACCGTAAGGAAGTTTTACTCCTAGGAGGCAGGTGAAAAACTGCTCGATCTCCTCCTGACTTAGAGTGAAGCATGCGGGAGGGTAGTCATTTCCGGTCTTCTTGGCCTTTTTGCCTTTGCGGCGACTTTCTGTGTCCTGCTTCGCCTCATCATCATCATCATCATCATCATCATCATTAGCGTGAAGCTCCTGCCTGATGCCCATTGATTTCAAGTCTGCCCTTTCTTTCGGCCCATCTTTGGTCCTCTCTGGCATGTTGAGCAGGGTACCAAGTAGACTCTCGCACACGTTCTTCGTGATATGCATGACATCAAGGCTGTGAGGCACACGGTGGATCTTCCAGTACGGCAAGTCCCAGAAAACAGACCTTGTTTTCCATACCTTCAGCAGCGGCTCTGGCGCCTTTCGCTTCTTTCCCGGATCTGGCGCCTTTTGCTTCTTTCCCGGCAGTGGGCAGTCTTTCCAATTTTTCAACAGCTCGTCTATTTCCTCGCCGCTCCTCGTACACGGGCGTTTTCGGGGTTCGGTTTCACCATCGAACAGATCTTTGTGTTTCCTCCACGGGTCATCGTCGCGAAGCCACCTTCGATGTCCCATGAACACGGTTTTCGAAGACCCAGGATCTCTATCTAGCTGGCGATACGTTGTGTCATCCATGCACCTTACGCATCCAGAAAATCCGTGGACTACCTGCCCCGCGAGATATCCGTAACCGAGATAGTCGTGCACCGTCGTGAGTAGTGCGGCTCTCATAGGGAAATATTCTTTCTCTGCGGCGTCCCATGTATTGGATGGCGTTTTCCATAGCGTGTCTAGCTCCTCCTTCAGCAGCCCCAGATACAGATTGATGTCGTTCCCTGGTTGTTTCGGCCCTTCAATTAGCATACTCATGTGAATGTACTTCCTCTTCATGCACAACCAGGGGGGAAGGTTATACATCCACACAAACACAGGCCAGGTGCTATGTGTGCTTCTCTTGCTGCCAAACGGATTGACTCCATCGGTGCTCGCGCCCAGCATGATGTTCCTTGGATGCTTCCCAAATTCTGGGTATTTGAAGTTCAATGCTTGCAACTGGCTCGCATCCTTAGGGTGACTCAGCATCTTGTCTTTTTTATTTATCTCTGGATCATTTCCGTCATCTTCCCACTTCTTCTCCTCCCTATCCGCGTGCCAACGCAGGAGCTTTGCTACCTTAGGGTCTGCGAAATACCACTGCAGACGAGGAGTGATCGGAAAGTACCACACCAATTTTGGAGGAGCTTTCTTCCTCTTCTTGTATCGAGTGACGCCGCACACCGGACATATGGTAGACTCCACGTGCTCGTCCCCATAAATGATACAATTGTTCATGCACATATGGTATTTCACGTGCGGTAAATCCAGAGGACACACGATTTTCTTCGCCTCCTCGAAACTGGTCGGGCACTTGTTCCCCTTGGGAAGACGTTCGTGCCAGAATGACATCTTCTCGTCGAAGCATGCGTCGGTCATTTTGTGTTTTACCTTCATCTCCAGAGCCATGAGCGTTACTTTCAGGCGGGTATCCTTGGGCCTGCATACTTCATATAATGGAGTAACCGCGTCTATCTCTAGTTGATCCAGCTTGGCTTTCTCTCGGGCGGCAGCTCTTGCGTTATCCGTCTGCTTGAGAAGCAGCTCTTGAATATGAGGGTCCTGCACCCAGCCTCCATCGTCGTCTGCTCCGGCATCTTCATCTTCATGATCATGCCCTTCGTCTTGATCTTCCTCATCATCATGTACGACATCTTCTACATGATGACTATGTACAGCATCACCGTCGTGATCATGTCCTGGAGATTCTTCGTCTTCTCGCCCGCCCTCGCCGCGGTGGTACTTGTCTTGTTGCCCTTCCTCATTTCTTGCCCGACCCCCATGGATGACTTCATAGTCATCTTCATCACCTTGCCACGGATAGCCATCCATGAAACCACACAAGAGCAGGTGGTCCCGCACCTGCCCGGAATCCGGGTCCGCAATAAGGCTCTTCAGCTTGCATCTTCGACACGGACATCTTATCTCTGTCTCGTTCTTTTGAAGCATCTCGGCCTTCGCGGAGCTCAAAAACCTATTCATGATGCCTTCAGTCATCATGCGGACCATGGTCGCCTTCGGGGTAGAGCAAAACGATATTTTAGAACCAAGAAAAAATTTGGCATGACCTTCCCTAAAAATAGGACCAAAAAGAATGCATAGTGCCAAAATTCTCGCCGAAACGGAAATGAATCAAAACATTCCAGCAAAATATTGGCAACTATCGCATTTCAAATACCGGTACCTTCAAACACAAACATATATGCAACACCACAAATACATGCAACACCACAAACATACATAGATCTAGCTAGGCCACAAAAAGTGCATGTGCACGTTGTTGGAGTGAGCTAGGGAGAAAAAAAGTAGATCTACATCATGAAGATAGCTTTCCCCTTACTTACCTATCAAAAAAAGGTAATTTCACCACTTAATTTTGATGAATCTATGGTGGAAATGAGGTGAGGAGGAGGAGATGGCCGAAAGCTTGGAGAAGGAGGTGGAGGGAATGAAGTGGGGAAAGTGAGTGGGTAGGTGTGGGG
>NC_057806.1:531071642-531185886 GCF_018294505.1 Triticum aestivum | reverse complement strand
TATATATATACTAATGGCGCATCGGGTAATACTGCGCCATTACTAGTTTAAACTAGTAATGGCGCACTGTGAAACGATGCGCCATTAGTAGTTTTGCAAAAAAAAGAATAATTTTTTTAAAGTAATGGCGCACTGTCTGCTTGGTGCGCCATTACTACTTAGAACTAGTAATGGCGCACTTCGACCTGATGCGCCATTAGTATGTATGGAAAAATGGAAAAAATAATAATTTAATACTAGTGGCACACCCTGTTTCTGGTGCATCATTAGTGTCTTCCACACTAATGGCGCATCACCAACTGGTGCGCCATTAGTATATAGTAGTGGCGCACTGCTTCCATGGTGTGCCATTAGTATCAATCCTATACATAGCCCTTTTCCTAGTAGTGGTAGTTTTATATGCAAGTGGGAACTGCACCACAGGCTAGTTATCAATAAAATGTTGAGATGCATGCGCGTCAAGATCGTGTGGCTGATGGCGAGATCCACCGCACATATGTATGATGTATTATCGTTTGTTGCCTGACATGACAATGACAATGATGCTGGATTGGAATGGATGCAGGTGGGTGGCCGAGGAGGACCACATCGTCAACTTCCCCACCGTGCGCCTCAAGGGAGGCATGCCCATCAGGGTGACCACCAAAGACTAGCTGTCTGTCAATCAGACCACCGTCCTTGATCAACTCCCCACGGCAGTCAAGCCAGCCATGCATATACATGATGCTACTGCTACAAGTATGGTATCTTCCATAGCAAGATTGAAAGGATCCTTAAAACAAACTAGCTAGGCAACATCTGATCTGAGAGTACATAGTTATGGGCATGCATGTATAAGTGCTGTAGGGAAGGGTTAATTAGCCATGGAGTAGTTGCCAGTAACCTATTTCTGTTTATGGAGTGTAAACAAAATAAGAGCCCACATACACTTGCATCTTTTCTGAACATTCAGCCCGTCTTGTTTAGTCGAACGAAGAAAAAATGCAAGGACACCAAAAGGTGTGTAGACACACAGATAACAAGTATGTGGTTCCATACTAGTTGGAACACTTTTTGCTTAAATGATGTGCATGACAGATTTATCGAGCCGCTGCACTTTACTGAACAGTTGTTTCCTGGACATGTTGGGTTTTTCAAACCTTCTCTTGGGAGTAATTATACTTGTTAACTGCTGTCCTTTTGCAAGAAAAAGAAAAGCTTCTGTCCTGAATGAAAGTAAAAATACTCTGAATGAATGTAAAGAATCTATAACAAGCCCTTCTTTGTTGCATTTAGGGGCATTGCAAGGCACTGCAATTACCTCGGAGATCTACTCTTGGCGCTGATTAGCTACAGAACCAGAAGGCCATGCTGTATTGTTATTGTAGACCATGATGATCATGCAGAACTAAATGGCAAGTTCTTATGTACATTGTTCTTTGATATCCAGTTTTGAATTGAAGTTGCATCGATCTCTAGCTTTGACGCCGCATTGTGATCTAATCTGGTGCATGCAGGCGCTGCGGGCCAAGGACCTGAACGAGATGTTCCTGGTGGTGGACGCAGAGGCGGCGCCCATGGAGGACGCCCCTCCACCACTGCTCCGACGCCATCCAGGTCTTCTTACCTTCAGTTTCTTCTTCTTCCCTTACCCTCCATTCCTTTGACTGAGATGTGATGTGGTTTCCTACCATGAATGAGCAGTTGTCGCCGGATGGATGTAGGACGACCGACCATGGATGAGCAGCATCAGCACCCCCATGGTGAGCCCCTCCACCCAATTGTTCCCCTCTGCTTTCTGTGATGCTAGAGTTTGGCCTCGGTTCCATGGCTGATTACTTGTTGTACGCCACGTCGAGGGTCGAGTGTTTGAGCTGATTTGTGTTGTTGGTGGTCATCTAGCTACTGATTTTCTGCTGCAAGTTAGAATGCCTACTATTCCGTGCTGTAGAAGACTACTAAATTATCTAGTTTGCATCCCTTTGATGTCATGTATGCTACTGATTTATTGCAGGTAATTAGAATGTTGTAGGTTCAGTACTAAGATGGAATAATCCATTGGAATAAATTAGATGGGAATATATCTAGTTTGTTAGTATAAATCTGATTAGTATGTTTGCTTCCATTTTGTATAAATTATATGGGAATAAATTAGATGGGCATAATCTATAACAAGCCCTAATTGAATGAATCAATCTGATTAGTATGTTTGCTACCATTTTGTTAGTCTGCAGAAGCATATCTAGTTTGTTAGTCAGCCACTTTTTTGCTAGAACCATAAATCCTGATGCATGCTGATTATGGTCTAGTCTGGTAAATCTGTTCTGTTGTTGCTTAAAATTTGACTGGATTCTGAATGTGTATCTGCTGGTCTGTATCTGCTGTTGCCTGGATTCTGAATGAACATGTCAGTATACTATATACCCAAAAAACATGCTTACAGTTCTTTTCATTTCTATGATCAATTTAGTTAGAGTTGACATGTCAGTATACTATATATCAAAAAAATCCTAGCTAGTGAGAACATTTGTCACTCCATGAACACATACTGGTTAGTGTTAGTCATACTATTTATCTACATGGCATTTGATGTCAATTCTTGCTTATAAGTTATTGGATCACTCCATGAACACATTCTTATTCTTATATTTTCATTCTTATACTTTGCACAGGTGAAGTGTGAATCCAAGGCCGAAGTACTGAATCATATCAACAAAGAGGTGCATATTATGAGTTGTAATTTTATGCATATCTGGGTTGTAGTACACTGAATTGTAATAGACTAATGTAGTCTTGTTTTGGACGAATTTCATTTGCTCTCTAGTCTGTTCAAAACAATGATTGTGTATGTGATTTGAATACCCGTGAAATGGAAACCTTACAAGAGGGTCCAAGTTATAATGGTTGTTTGACAAATTTCAAAATTTCTGACATGTGGGACATATTTTGAGATAAGCATGACATGTGGGGCTGGCTTACTAGTGGTACCCCAATGTATAATGGCTGAAACTAGAAAAATCAATGGACTAGAAAGGCTATGGCCCAAAAATAAAATGGCTTAAATGTTGGGCCTGGCCCATGTAGTTGACCAAAATTAATCAAGAAAAAATATATAAAAAGGCCGAATTGTTGGGCCAGGCCCATGTAGAAAACCGAATTGGACCGGGTTGAATCTTGTGCCACATCAGCTTGCCACGCTGGATGCCTACGTGGCCTGGGGAGGTTGCTAGTGACCAAAACGCCACAGTAGACGTATTTTGGTCATAAACGTCTTCGACCATTCCAGAAGAAAGGTCGCTATAGTCAGTTTATGACCGCCAGCTTTTGACCTTCTGTTTTTGGTCACAAAAAGGTCGCAAATGAAAAACCATGACCTTTCAGTGACCAATAGTGGTGGTCACAAGTTGACATATTTCTTGTAGTGACCCTCTGGGAAAGGGCTCGTCCCGAATGTGGGGCCCGAAACAAGGCGGACCCAGCTCATCTTCTTCTTCCAGCGCCAGGGACCGGTGAAGTCGGTCGATCCGGTGGCGGGCGTCATTCTCTCCAACTCCCTCTCGGCAGCCAACGCAGTCACCGAGAGTCGGATGGTCAACAGGTAGCAGGGAGACTCGCCTCTCCTTGCGGGGAGGGGGAGGCGGATAGTCGTCCTGCCGTTCTACTGCTCTCGGGCGGCCATCTTGGTCGCGCTCTATGGTAATGCGAGTCCGACTGTGGCTGACAGCCGGCTCCTTGTCCTTTCTTCCTCGGGCACCGCCAGTCGGCGTCCGAGACGTCGCGCCTTGATCTCGGTGCGGGTCGTCGTTTGGCCGCTGTGGTGCCTCCATGCGGCAGCCGGCCTCGTTCCGCGCGGCTGTCGCGTCGAGGAGCCGCTGGACTCGCTCCATCATGAGGCGGCGTTCTTCGCCCTCGAAATTGTCCAGCTTATTCGCCGCTGCCTGGGCGGCTCGGATGTTCTCCTCCGGTGTAGCGTACACAGGGCGGCTAGCCCCAAACAGGCTGGCGATGGCTACACCGCGCTGCTGGACCGCACCAAGGCGGTTGGGCCCTGCCAGGGCCGGCGAGCCGCCAACGGCGCGATCCATCTCCCGCTGGTAAGCTTCTGACAAGCGTCTCATGCTGGCCAGCTTCTTCGCGCCTTCAACGAGCTAAAGGCGGCGCGCTTCTAGCGTCTCCGTGTCAGCACCTTCCGGAATGGGCGTAGCTAGGTCTTGCAGCGCCGCGCCGAGTGAGTCGGCCGCTCCTCCGCCAGGGAACTCGTCATGACTGATGACTAGCACCTCAGTGACGGTGCTTCCATCGCTCTCTGCGTGGGGGAGAGGTTCGTCGTAGACCACCACATTGGTGGGGAACACGTCGGTCGACGCGGTGTCGGAGTTGACCAGCATCGGGTCGGTGGAGCCTACGGACTCCAAGTCTATGGCGGGCTCGCCGGAAACGTTTAGTTGATCGAGGAGGCCCGCGAGGAGGTTCTCGGGGCCGCCTGCGCCTGCGTCGGACACAGGTTCGTCGGAGAGGTGGACCTCGCCGACAAGTTCGGCCAAGGAGATGGCTGCACAGGCAATGTCCACGCCGCGCAGCGCGTCGATGCAAACTTTGCCTGGCGTGCCTGGCTGGCTGCGCTCGCCAGGGAGGAAAAGGGTTCCCGTCCAGAACAGATCTCCGGACGGCAGTGCACTAGGCCGCATGGTGGGCGCCAAATGTTGGGGGTTTGGTGCGACATATGCCAACGGATGGCTTATCATGGTGGGGGCGAGTAGAACGTCACCGGTGCCTGGAAACGGGATGAGGCGAAGACATGCACACCGGCGAATCTTACCCAGCTTCGGGGCTCTCCGGGGAGATAATACCCCTATTGCTGCTCTGCGGGGTCTCCGCATGATCACTATGGCCAAGTGTTTACACGGTTGCTCCTTGAGCTGTTTCTGGTGGTAGAAGAGGGCAAGGCTAGCTCTCTCCTAATATCTGGTATGGTCTAGAACTACTGGGATCCAACCCCTTGCATGGGTGCCCTGGGGGTTTATATAGGCCTACCCCCAGGGGTACAATGGTAACTCGACTGGGCGCGGGCCCCGCCGTCAGTGCCTCCGACCTCTGACTTTTTCGCCGACTGCTGGGGCCCGCTGACTGGTCTGGTACGGAGCCGACATGCCGCGTCCGCCACGGGCGGGTCTTGCCGGCCGCTGATTACTGTAGCCGTGCTTCTGATGACGCAGGCTTGGTCATGGGGTCGTGGCAACAGCCCCGCCGCCTGGCGGGCGATCACTGTGGCCACTCCCCATCTCATCTTGATTAATGGCGTGTGGGCCCCGGGGGAGGGCTCGGCGGACTCCCCCGGGCCGACTCCCGGCGGGTCCGACTGGCGGTTCTCCCGCCGTCTCCTAAGGTCTCGCTGACTGGTGGGCCCTGCTGCCTCCAGGCAGTACAGACAAGCCGTCATGGGAGTAGGACTTGGTACTGTGGTGCTGATGTCAAGGCCGGCTAGGCAACAGTGCCACGCCGCACGGAGATCTTCCCGGGTACGACGTGTTGTGGCCATGCCTGCCCTTGGTAAGGGGCGGGGAGTGGGCTTCACTGTAGCCACGCCCCTGCCCCGTCCCCTTCGATGAGGTCATGGTTTGTTGGAGTAGCCGGTCGACTCCCCAAAGCCGGCTTCTCTGGAAGTCGTCCCTGGGACTCGGCCGTGAGCGGGCAGTCGGGCGCCTTGCCGTCGACTCCTCAGGAGGCGGCTCTTCGCCCCGGGGTCTTGAGGGGCGCAGCCTGCCCCGATGTCTTGAAAGGTTATGGGACTCGGCTTGTCCTACCCGTGGCCCATTACTCCGACACTGCCCCTCTTCGGGAAGCCGGTGCGCAATGTCTTTAGACAAGTATCCGGCCTTCCTCAGTTTTTTGATGTTTCCCTCCGGGATGGAGGAGACCATCCACTTGCCTCCCGCTCTGGACATGGCTGGAGAAGGTTGAGGTGAGGTGTGCGGACTTTGGCGCTGGAGCTCGAGTGCGCGGAAATGGATAGGGAAAGGAGGAAGAAGGCGTGGATGAAAAGGTGGGTCCTTATCCCCTTATATGGGTGGACACGACTATGCGCCCCCACCAGCCTGGTATAACTCGCTTATCTCCCAAGCGCCGTAATCAATGGCGCGGTTGGGTTACCCACACCCGTATTGATGAGAATCCCGGAATAAGGGGACACGATCTCTGCTTTGACAAGACGTGCCAAGGGAATGGCCTCGCTAAACGCGCTGAGGTGGGACATTAAAACGATTCGAATAAAGACTTGGCCGTGGTGTGATGTCACGCTACGAAATACGTCAGCAGATTAGATTTGTGTAAATATTATTCTCTCTATGGCAATATGTGGAAACTTATTTTGTAGAGCTGGACACTACCTTTGTGTTCAAAATCTTCTATGAAGTACTTGGATGAGGAACCCGCCTTGCAATGCCGAAGACAATCTGCGCGCCGGACTCGTTGTCATTGAAGCCTGGTTCAGGGGCTATTGAGGGAGTCCTGGATTAGGGGATGTCCGGATAGCGGGACTATACCTCCGGTCGGACTCCTGGACTATGAAGATACAAGATTGAAGACTTCGTCCCGTGTCCGGAAGGGACTTTCCTTGGCGTGGAAGGCAAGCTTGGCGATACGGATATGTAGATCTCCTACCATTGTAACCGACTCTATGTAACCCTAGCCCTCTCCGGTGTCTATATAAACCGGAGGGTTTTAGTCCATAGGAAAAACAACAATCATACCATAGGCTAGCTTTTAGGGTTTAGCCTCCTTGATCTCGTGGTAGATCTACTCTTGTACTACCCATATCATCAATATTAATCAAGCAGGACGTAGGGTTTTACCTCCACCAAGAGGGCCCGAACCTGGGTAAAACATTGTGTCCCCTGCCTCCTGCTACCATCCGCCTAGACGCACAGTTCGGGACCCCCTACCCGAGATCCACCGGTTTTGACACCGACATACCCCTTTGTAGATACTAAGCAGGGTGTCTCTGCAATAACAAGACAACCCTTAGCCGACGTCTCGGTGCCTGAAGGCGGCTGTGTTAGCGGAAATGAGGCAATCAGATATGCGGGCTTTATAACTTTCACTTAGTCATAGGAGCTTTAAACGGGGGAAGCTAGCTACGAGCCCCCGCTTAGTTTTCGGCGACATCCGAGGTCAAGCCGTAAACACTTCGGCCAATGTTATGAACAGTCCGTCATTTAACATAGTCATCGGATCGCTGACCAGTTTACGCTGATTGTGACAGTCAGTTTTCGGCTTTCTCCACTGAGGTGCTTAACCATGCGAGCTGGAAGCACAATCGCAGTGGTCCTCCCTTTGCATACCTAGCTGAACAAAGCGGAACGTAGGAGGAACGCACAAGAGCCGGGCAAGCCAATTATTGACCGAAGACACAATTCGAAACCGATGCATATTTAGCAATATCCGAGAATGTTTTCGCCGAATCTCTAAAGTTGTCCGGCGTTGCACTGCAAGACTTCTGCTAAAAACACACAAATATTTTAAAAGTACTATAAGCTTGGAAAACCAAAAAACGTAAGTAAAAACTTGACGCCCGAACAAGATCATGTGTTCGGTGCCAATCCGAAAATTGGAAAAAAGAAAAAAATGTGCTTCTGTCGTGCTTTAACATGACACACCCGATCTCAACACTTCAAGCGGGCCAGCCTACGGCTTCAAGCTCCTTATCCCAAAGGCGGAGTACTTCTTCGAGGCCCGTTTAACAAACTGAACTCGAGCGGCTTTTTAGAGAGAAGACAGGCTATCCGGCTATTGGCCATACACTCGAGTCAAAAAAGGAGCGGTATAAAAAGACTTTGCAACGACCAAGGAGAAAACACATTTACTATAAAAAAACTCATATAAATTTTAAGAGCCCCCAAGTGACTTGGGTAAAAGAATTTTATGTATAATGATTGTATGTACCGATGTACTTATATCATATCTGTGTTCACCCAAACTTTAAACGCGTCTTAACCGACCGTTGGCTTCTCCCTCTTCGGCTAAGGACTGAAAAGTGTCATGTACTCCACCTGTCGAAAGTATCTACGATGTTTCCGATAACCAGGCAATCAGGCCATAAGGCTGTAACAGACAAAGCACGCTCAGGGAACTTATGATATATTACTAACGAAGTGTAAGAAGCATCTTCGAAGAAAATAGTACCTCCACCGATACCTTTCTTCGGTTGCTCATTGTTACTATGAGACTTGTGCAATAGATTTTTTGTACTCATGAGTTCCATTGTGTGCCGACCATGATTGAAAACAATAAGAGCGCTAGCTTTCGGCTTCACCCAGTCTGAGGTACTAACTCGGATGACCCAGTAGTAACAATCACAGAGGTGCTCCCTTTACCGCCTAGCCAAACAATCGGGAACGTAGGGGTAAGCACAGGAGCCAGGCAACCCAGCTTGCAAAACACTTAAGTCAACATGGTGCATATTGTGGCGTAATACATGAACAAGGAACGAAGCCTGATAACCCACAAGTATAGGGGATCGCAACAGCTTTAGAGGGTAGAGTATTCAACCCAAATTTATTGATTCGACACAAGGAGAGCCAAAGAATATTCTCAAGTATTAGCAGCTGAGTTGTCAATTCAACAACACCTGGAAACTTAGTATCTGCACCAGAGTGTTTAGCAGCAAAGTAATACGATAGTGGTGGTAACGGTAACAAAAGACTAATCAAAGCAAAGTAATATTTTTGTCATTATGTAGTGATTGTAACAATAGCAACGGGAAAGTAAATAAGCGTAAACCAGTTTATGGAAAGCTCGTAGGCATCGGATCAGTGATGGATAATTATGCCGGATGTGGTTCATCATATAACAGTCATAACATAGGGTGACACAGAACTAGCTCCAATTCATCAATGTAATGTAGGCATGTATTCAAAATATAGTCATACATGCTTATGGAAAAGAACTTGCGTGACATCTTTTGTCCTACCCTCCCGTGGCAGCGGGGTCCTAATGGAAACTAAGGGATATTAAGGCCTCCTTTTAATAGAGAACCGGAACAAAGCATTAGCACATAGTGAATACATGAACTCCTCAAACTACGGTCATCACCGGTAAGTATCCCGATTATTATCACTTCGGGGTTAACGGATGATAACACATAATAGGTGACTATAGACTTGCAAGATATGATCAACAACTCTCATATATTGATGAAAACATAATAGGTTCAGATATGAAAGCATGGCCCTCAGGCCCTAGAGACAAGCATTAAGCATAGCAAAGTCATAGCAACATCAATCTCATAACATAGTGGATACTAGGGATCAAACCCTAACAAAACTAACTCGATTACATGGTAAATCTCATCCAACCCATCACCGTCCAGCAAGCCTATGATGGAATTACTCACGCACGGCGGTGAGCATCATGAAATTGGTGATGGAGGATGGTTAATGATGACGACGGCGACAAATCCCCCTCTCCGGAGCCCCGAACGGACTCGAGATCAGCCCTCCCGAGAGGTTTTAGGGCTTGGCGGCGGCTCCGTATCGTAAAACACGATGAAATCTTCTCTCCTATTTTTTCTCCCTGAAAGCAGATATATAGAGTTGGAGTTGGATTCGGGAGGTCTCCAGGGGGCCCACGAGGTAGGGGGGCGTGCCCTAGGGGGGGTGCCCCCCACCCTCGTGGACAGGGTGTGGCCCCCCTGGTCTTCATCTTTGGCGAGGATTTTTTATTATTTATTGTAAGATATTCCGTGGAGTTTCAGGTCATTCCGAGAACTTATGTGTTCTGCACATAAAACAACATCATGGCAATTCTGCTGAAAACAGCATCAGTCCGGGTTAGTTCCATTCAAATCATACAAGTTAGAGTCCAAAACAAGGGCAAAAGTGTTTGGAAAAGTAGATACGATGGAGACGTATCAACTCCCCCAAGCTTAAACCCTTGCTTGTCCTCAAGCAATTAAGTTGACAAACTGAAAGAAATAAAGAAAAACTTTTACAAACTCTGTTTGCTCTTGTTGTTGTAAATATGTCAAGCTAGCATTCAAGTTTTCAGCAAAGTTTATAACTAACCATATTTGCAATAATTCTCAGGTCTCATGATTACCCATATCAATAGCATAATCAACTAGCAAGCCATAATAATATATCTCGGATGACAACACTTTCTCAAAACAATCATAATATGATATAACAAGATGGTATCTCTCTAGCCCTTTCTGAGACCGCAAAACATAAATGCAGAGCACGATTAAAGATCAAGGACTGACTAGACATTGAAATTCATGGTAAATAAAATCCAATCATAGTCACACCTAATATAAATTAACAGTGATGAATGCAAATGACAGGTGCGCTCTTCAGCTAGTGCTTTTAATAAGAGGGTGATGACTCAACATAAAAGTAAATAGATAGGCCCTTCGCAGAGGGAAGCAGGGATTCGTAGAGGTGCCAGAGCTCGGTTTTGAAATAGAGGTGAATAATATTTTGATCAGTATACTTTCATTGTCAACATAACAACCTAGGGATGGCGATATCTTCCATGCTACACACATTATAGGCGGTTCCCAAACAAAATGGTAAAGTTTATACTCCCCCTCCACCAACAAACATGAATCCATGGCTTGCTCGAAACAACGAGTGCCTCTAACTAACAATAGTCCCAGGGGGAGTTTTGTTTTGCAATTATTTTGATTTAGTTTGCATAAAGCATGGGACTGGGCATCTCGGTGACCAGCTATTTTCTCGTGAGTGGGGAGCAGAGTCCACTCCTCTTGAGAATAACCTGCCTAGCATGGAAGATACAGATAGCCCTAGTTGACACATGAGCTATTCGAGCATACAAAACAGGATGATTATTTGAAGGTTTAGTGTTTGGCACATACAAATTTACTTGGAACGGCGGGTATATACCGCATATAGGAAGGTATAGTGGACTCATCTGGAATAACTTTGGGGTTTAAGGGATTGGATGCACAAGCAATATTCCCGCTTAGTACAAGTTAAGGCTAGCAAAAGACTGGGAAGCGACCAACTAGAGAGCGACAACAGCCATGTACATGCATTAAAATTAATAAACATTGGATGCAAGCATGAGTAGGATATAATCCACCATGAACATAAATATCGTGAAGGCTATGTTGATTTTTTCAACTACATGCGTAAACATGTGCCATGTCAAGTCACTTAAATCATTCAAAGGAGGATACCACCCCATCATACCACATCATAACCATCTCAATAGCATGTTGGCATGCAAGGTAAACCATTATAACTCATAGCTAATCAAGCATGGCACAAGCAACTATGATCTCTAATTGTCATTGCAAACATGTTTATTCATAACAATCTGAATTAAGAATGATGAACTCATCATATTTACTCTGTTTGCTCTTGTTGTTGCAAACATGAGCACTGACATCTAGCATTGAGTGTGTGTGAACATAAATGTAATGTCGGTGAGAAATACGTACTCCCCCGAGCTTAGACTTTTGGCCTAAGTTGGTTTATGGCCACGATGGTCTGGCTGATATCCATAATAATAGTTGGGGTCGTACTGCGATGAGGAAGAAGAAGGCTCCGATTGCCACTGGCTGGCAATCATCTCCGGATCCCACTGATAGTTAGACTGTCGTGAAGGATCAAATTGTGGTTCCGGTTCTGGCTCCTCGGCTGGTGCAGGGTTTCGGTAGGCGTGAATAGCAGTCAACGGAACAAGGTACGTGCCTACAGTCAAATCAAACAAAGAAGGAGCGGGCAAGGTAATAGTCTCAGGATGATGTTTATTAAAGAACAATTGACATTTAAGCTCTCCTGCCCTATTCTTAATAATAAAATCATGTGCCACCATACTTTTATAATCTAGATAAACATGAGGCAGTACTTTTTCTTCCTTCTCGGCATGCCCAATAGGTATGTTAAAATGTGCAGCTAGGCGTGTAGCATAGATGCCTCCAAAGATGGGGCCCTTTGTACGGTTCAGACTTAACCCTTTAGCAATAATACCGCCCATACTAAAAGTGTTATCACTTTATAAACCTTGGAGCAAAATAACAATATCAGGGATACTAAGGTTTCCACAGTTTCCGCAACCAATTAAGCAACGACTAGCAAATAATGCAAAGTAGCGTAAAACAGGAAAATGTATGCTAGTGATTCGTGCATCAGAAAGCTTCCTAGTTTCCCCTATAGTGATAGTATCAATAAATCCCTCCACATCATCACGATGTGGTTCTTCTGTCTTGCCCTCAAAAGGGACTAAACAAATCCGACAAAAATCATAAAGTGACATCTCCTTATGCTCATCATATAAATGAAACTCCACCGTAGGTGGTGAGTTCCTAGAATGAAAATGAAAGTTTTGCACAAAGATATTTGTGAGTAAGAGATATTGATCGCATTGGTCGTGGAGGAAAGCGGTGAGGCCTGCATTATGAGCCAATTCATGAAAATCTTCATAAATCCTGGCTGCTCCCAAGAAATCCTCGGAAGGCCATTCACACGCCCGAACCTCCGCGGTGCGTGGCAAATTATAGTTAGGCTTCGGTACCTTTTCCTTTGAGCTTTGGCTCGATGAGCCCCTCAATAATCTCCTCATCATTTTCTGAAAAATTCTGTAATTTTTAGTAACTTCAAAATAAAAGTAAACCAATCTCAATAATATTGATAGCAACCACTCCTACAAGTGCGTAGGGCCTATATCATGCATCAAAACTACTTTTGACCATATAAATTTGACACGCAAGCTCAAGAACAGGGTTACCTAAGCAGCAAAAAATTGCAATGAATAAAGCACTAGAACAAAAACTAATTGGACCAATGGAGGAGTCACATACCAAGGAACAATCTCCCCAAGCAGTTTTGTGAGAGGTGCTTTGAGCAAGGAGTTAGAAAATGGCAGCAAAACGAGCTTGGACTCGGGTTTGAGCTGGTTATTCGTGTTTGGGGGAGGAAGATGAAGTGTATGGGTGAAAGGATAAGTGGAGGAGGGCCACCATGGGCCCACGAGGCAGGGGGGCGCGCCCTCCACCCTCGTGGCAAGATGGTTGCCCCCTGGTGTGTTCTCTGTTCCATAAATCCTCAAATATTCTATAAAAAATCATATTTAATTTTCAGGGCATTTGGAGAACTTTTATTTTCGAGGTATTTTTATATTGCACGGATAATCAGATGACGGACAGACAAATATTTGTTTTTTACTTTATTTCAACTAAGTAACAGAAAGTATAGAGAGGGTACAGAAGGTTGTGCTTCTAGTTTCATCCATCTCATGCTCATCAAAAGGAATCCACTAACAATGTTGATCAAGTCTTGTTAAGAAGCTCATTCCGATTAACATGAAACTGGAGAAATTTCGAATAACACTAGGTTGCCTCAACGGGGATATGCACGTCCCCAATAACAAGTATATAATATTTCTTCTTGAAGAGGAAATTCAAAACCTCCAAATATAATCGATGGAATTTTTCTGATAGAATTGATACTATGAACTTGAGGTCGTTTCCTCGAAAAGTGTACCGTATGCTCATTACCATTAACATGAAAAGTGACATTGCCTTTGTTGCAATCAATAATAGCCCCTGAAGTATTAAGAAAAGGTCTTCCAAGAATAATAGACATACTATCGTCCTCAGGAATATCAAGAATAACAAAGTCCATTAAAATAGTAACGTTCGCAACCACAACAGGCACATCCTCACAAATGTCGACAGGTATAGCAATTGATTTATCAGCCATTTGCAAAGATATTTCAGTAGGTGTCAACTTATTCAAGTCAAGTCTATGATATAAAGAGAGAGGCATAACACTAACACCGGCTCCAAGATCACATAAAGTAGTTTTCATGGTATAGTAGGTGCTCCTGGATCTCCAAGTTTCTTTGGTATTCCAGCCCTAAAAGTATAATTAGCAAGCATGGTGGAAATTTCAGCTTCTGGTATCTTTCTTTTATTTGTAACAATTTCTTTCATGTACTTAGCATAAGGATTCATTTTGAGCATATCAGTCAATCGCATACGCAAAAAGATAGGTCTAATCATTTCAGCAAAGCGCTCAAAATCCTCATCATCCTTTTTCTTGGATGGTTTGGGAGGAAAAGGCATGGGTTTCTGAACCCAAGGCTCTCTTTCTTTACCATGCTTCCTAGCAACAAAGTGTTTCTTATCATAACGTTGATTCTTTGATTGTGGGTTATCAAGATCAACAACAGGTTCAATTTCTACATCATTATCATTACTAGGTTGAGCATCATTATGAACATCATCATTAACATTTTCATTAGGTATATGTTCATTACCAAGTTGTGTTTCAACATCAGACATGGATATATCATTTGGATTATCAGGTGGTTCAACAATAGGTTCACTAGAAGTTTGCACAGTTCTATCATTTTTCTTTTTCTTCTTTTTAGAAGAACTAGGTGCATCAATTTTATTTCTCTGAGAATCTTGCTCAATTGTCTTAGGGTGGCGTTCAGGATACAAAGGTTCCTGAGTCATTCTACCAGTTCTAGTAGCCACTTTAACAACATAATCAGTTTTCTTACTATTTATCTCATTGAGAAATTCCTTTTGAGCTTTAAGTACTTGTTCTACTTGAGTGGTAACCATAAAAGCATGTTTGCTAATAAGTTTAAGTTCACCTTTAATATTAGCCATATAATCACCCATGTATTTTATCATATCAGTGTCTTGTTTTAATTGTCTACCGAAATAAGCATTGAAGTCTTCTTGCTTAAACATAAAATTATCAAACTCATCCAAGTATTGACTAGCAATTTTAGCAGGAGGGATTTCAGCTCTATCATATCTATAAACAGAATTTACCTTTACTTCCCGTGTCGGGTTATCGAGGTCTGGAGGTTCTTCAGTAAGTAGAGGATTAAGATCATATGTTTCTTCCATAGGCGGTAAATTAAGACCATGTATTTCTTCAATAGGAGGTAAATTCTTAACATCTTCAGCTTTAATACCTTTTTCTTGCATAGATTTCTTTGCCTCTTGCATATCTTCGGGACTGAGGAATAGAACACCTCTGTTCTTCGGAGTTGGTTTAGGAATAGGATCATTAATTGGAGCAGGAGCTGGCTCAGGAGTTGGCTCAGGACGTGCCCAATTATTTTCATTTGTCAACATATTATTCAATAAGATTTTAGGTTCATTTGGTGTTCTTTCCCTGAAAAGAGAACCAACACAACTATCCAGGTAATCTCTGGAAGCATCGGTTAGTCCATTATAAAAGATATCAAGTATTTCATTTTTGTTAAGAGGATGATCAGGCAAAGCATTAAGTAACTTGAGAAGCCTCCCCCAAGCTTGTGGGAGACTCTCTTCTTTAATTTGCACAAAGTTGTATATTTCCTTTAAAGCAGCTTGTTTCTCATGAGCAGGGAAATATTTAGCAAAGAAGTAATAAATCATATCCTGGGGACTACACACACAACCAGGATCAAGAGAATTAAAACTTATATTAGCATCACCCTTTAATGAGAACGGAAATATTTTAAGGATATAAAAGTAGCGAGATCTCTCATCATTAGTGAACAGGGTGGCTATATCGTTTAATTTAGTAAGATGTGCCACAACAGTTTCAGATTCATAACCATGAAAAGGATCAGATTCAACTGAAGTAATTATATCAGGATCAACAGAGAAATCATAATCCTTATCAGTAACACAGATAGGTGAAGTAGCAAAAGCAGGGTCAGGTTTCATCCTAGCATTTAGAGATTGCTTATTCCATTTAGCTAATAACCTTTTGAGTTCATATCTATCTTGCAAGCTAAAATAGCTAAAGAAGCTTCTTGATCATATAAATAACCCCGAGGAATAAGAAGTGATTCTTCATCATCACTTTCATCATCATAATCAGATTCAATATTTTCAATCTCTCTAGCCCCGGCAAGTCGTTCCTCGAGAAAATCACCAAGTGGCACAGTAGTATCAAGCATAGAAGTAGTTTCATCATAAGTATCATGTATAGTAGAAGTAGCATCATCAATAACATGCGACATATTAGAACGAATAGCAGAAGCAGGTTTAGGTGTCGCAAGCTTACTCATAATAGAAGGTGAATCAAGTGCAGAGCTAGATGGCAGTTCCTTACCTCCCCTCGTAGTTGAGGGATAAATTGTTGTCTTAGCATCTTTCAAATTCTTCATAGTGTCCAGCAGATATAAATCCCAAGTGAATCAAAGAATAGATCTATGCTCCCCGGCAACGGCGCCCGAAATTAGTCTTGATACCCCACAAGTATAGGGGATCGCAACAGCTTTCGAGGGTAGAGTATTCAACCCAAATTTATTGATTCGACACAAGGGGAGCCAAAGAATATTCTCAAGTATTAGCACCTGAGTTGTCAATTCAACCACACGTGGAAACTTAGTATCTGCAGCAGAGTGTTTAGTAGCAAAGTAATACGATAGTGGTGGTAACGGTAACAATATAGTAATTAAAGCAAAGTAATATTTTTGGTATTATGTAGTGATTGTAACAATAGCAACGGGAAAGTAAATAAGCGTAAACTAGTGTATGGAAAGCTCGTAGGCATCGGATCAGTGATGGATAATTATGCCGGATGTGGTTCGTCATGTAACAGTCATAACATAGGGTGACACAGAACTAGCTCCAATTCATCAATGTAATTTAGGCATGTATTCCGAATATAGTCATACGTGCTTATGGAAAAGAACTTGCATGACATCTTTTGTCCTACCCTCCCGTGGCAGCGGGGTCCTAATGGAAACTAAGGGATATTAAGGACTCCTTTTAATAGAGAACCGGAACAAAGCATTAGCACATAGTGAATACATGAACTCCTCAAACTACGGTCATCACCGGTAAGTATCCCGATTATTGTCACTTCGGGGTTAACGGATCATAACACATAACAGATGACTATAGACTTGCAAGATAGGATCAAGAACTCTCATATATTGATGAAAACATAATAGGTTCAGATCTGAAATCATGGCACTCGGGCCCTAGTGACAAGCATTAAGCATAGCAAAGTTATAGCAACATCAATCTCAGAACATAGTGGATACTGGGGATCAAACCCTAAGAAAACTAACTCGATTACACGGTAAATCTCATCCAACCCATCACCGTCCAGCAAGCCTACGATGGAATTACTCACGCATGGCGGTGAGCATCATGAAATTGGTGATGGAGGATGGTTGATGATGACGACGGCGAAGAATCCCCCTCTCTGGAGCCCCGAACAGACTCCAGATCAGCCCCCCGAGAGGTTTTAGGGCTTGGCGGCGGCTCCGTATCGTAAAACGCGATGAAATCTTCTCTCCTATTTTTTCTCCCCGAAAGCAGATATATAGAGTTGGAGTTGGAGTCGGGAGGTCTCCAGGGGCCCACGAGGTAGGGGGCGCGCCCTAGGGGGGGCACCCACCCTCGTGGACAGTGTGTGGGCCCCTTGGTCTTCATCTTTGGCGAGGATTTTCTATTATTTATTGTAAGATATTCCGTGGAGTTTCAGGTCATTCCGAGAACTTTTGTTTTCTGCACATAAAACAAAATCATGGCAATTCTGCTGAAAACAGCGTCAGTCCGGGTTAGTTCCATTCAAATCATACAAGTTAGAGTCCAAAACAAGGGCAAAAGTGTTTGGAAAAGTAGATACGACGGAGACGTATCAAAGCTGTATAAGTATAATCATATGCAAGAGGAAAGGCTTCATAAAGGAAGCCCCTAAATAAATGGGCTATTTGAATTTGTGTGTCACAAACAAAGGTTTGACAAGGAATTTTGTCACAAACAACTTTTTGCCAAAAAAGTATAATGCTTGGTCCAACCGAACAAAGTTTAAAACTGAAAGTTTTTGAGCATGAAAGCGACTTAGCTGGTTAATGTGCTCGATGTTGATGACGCATGCCGAGATTGTGGTGGGACGAGATCCTAGCCCCCAAGCCGTCCCCGAGATGTCCGAGTAAAGAGCTTGGCTTGATGAAGTGGCGACGCAGCATAGTCGATGGGCGAGGTGAAAACCCCAGTCCGACCGTGGCGACGGAGTAGGCCGGCAGTATGACGCCGAAGCCCCGAGCATGTGTTAATGAAGTGATGATGAAGCCCCCGGTCCAGCCAAGGTGATGCGGTAGGTTAGCAAGGTGACGACAGAACTCCCACATCAGCACATTGGTGCGCCAAGGTAATAGCGTTGCCCGAACGAAATCATTTACCTGTGCACAAAAAATAGTGCAATCCAAAGATAATAATAATTATAATAATAATAAAAAATCTCTGCATAATTAATAATTTAAGCAAAGTGAATAATAAAAGAAATATAGCCCGTGTGCCGAACACTCGATGAGGTAGAGCTCTCTTAGTGATGCCGAAGTCCCCGAGGTAACCGAACATGTCAGTATGGCGATTCGACCAACAAGGTGATCACGCGAGCTAATTTATGTTGATTGGGAAAACGACGTCGGCTTGCCAAAGTGACCGTGTGACGTAGTCGAAGTTGATCACCTACACACATAAAATGGTGCGGTCCAAAAAGGATAATTGTGTTTCGCAAAAATAATTTATTGAAAGAGATGTAGCCTGGCGCCGAAGTCAATGTCGATGCAGGGCATCAGCATGACGTGGTGAAGGCGTGGCAAAGCCTGACTTCACAGGCCGGTCTGAGTTCTGGATGTGTCATTCGCCGAACTGTATACAAAAACTAATTGAACCACCACGCGACCGTTCTTAATGCGGCCACCATTTGACAGACCTGTGTATAGATGATGAAACAAACCAGAGTAATAATTCCTTGGGAAAAATAAACCCAAGCAAGGAAAAAAACTAAGATTAATAGCACCTGGTTTATCTGTTGTAGCAATCTGGAGAAAGGTTACTCCCAAAATCGGGACTCGATCCGCACACCCATTGCCTGATGGGTGATGAAGCGGTGGCATGGCGATGCTGGCAAAGGTTGGCTCGCCGAGGCAAAGCCTGTGGTCCAGCTAATGTGGTGAAGCTGGTCAGCTGGTGACGCCGAAGTCTCCGAAGTAAGTTGATGAAGAGATGACGAAGTCCTCGGTCTAGCCGAGGAGACGGAGCAGGTCGGCAAGGAGACATTGCAGCTGCCATGTTAGCCGAGTTGTTGAAGCAGTTCGGCGTGATGGACGTCGGCTTGAAGAAGCAACAGTGCGGCCATGCCGACGCAGGTTGTAACTTGTGACGCGGTCAATGCCGGCTTGATGAAGTGACCATGCCGCGATGCATGTGTGCCCGCTCCGTGTAGTCCGTGGGGCGGCGATGTTGGTGATGATTTATCCTAGGTGATTCCGAACTCTTGTTCGCTCGCCGAGATGATGATCCTAATAAGTTGAGCTCGGCTCAAAAAGTGATGATGTGTTTAACGTGGGTCGGCAGCCGTGGAGCAATATTGCCGGAATGGTTTCACAGCAGCATGCACTACAAAAAAATACACTTCCGTGATGATACGTGTTTGTCACAGTAGGTTGCTTTTTTTGTCATGCATGTACATCAATGACAAATTTATGACAGAATCAAGATAGTCATACCTGTGCTGTCGTAGAAGTGTTCCATGACATTACCAAAATTATCATCATGGAAGTGTCCACTTCCATGACGATAAATCGCGCGTCACAGAAGTGCTTTCGTCAAGGGTGACCGATACGTGGCATCCACCGTAACGGAACGCGGTTAAGCTATCGAGTCGGGTTTTGGATCCGATAACCCGTTAACAGCCCCGACCAATGGGGATTTTCCACGTGTAAAATCATCATTGGCTAGAGGAAACACGTGTCAGCTCATCAGTGGGTCAGATAGGCGACTATGATATGTCGAGACGTGGCACGGCCCAACAGTGGCCCATTTAGCTTACAAAGCTGGCCCGTTTGACTTGGTCAAAAGTTAACGGGCTGGCCCATGAAAAGCCGTTAACGTTCTCTTCGCAAATAGCCCATTTTACGGCCCGTTAACTCACGGCCTGTTAGGCCCTAAAGGAAATCGGCCCAACAATGTCATGTGGGCCGTCGAATATAATACCAGCCCATTTCACTTTCGGCCCATGTATGGCCCACGACGTCTTTCGGCCCATATGAGGCCTTCGTATCTTTCAGCCCATTACAGGCCCACGGTGACTCTAGCCCATAATGAACAGTAATTTTCTTTATACCCGTTAACGACCCGTGATTTACAAGGGCTGTTTCCAGCCCGTGTTAGCTTTCGGCCTATTGACGGCCCATACATTCTTGGGCTCCTTTTCGGCCCTCGATTACTTCCGGCCCGTTACTGGCCTGTTCCCCTAATGGGCCAAATTCGGTCCATGGCAAGAGTCGGCCCGTTATTGGCCTGTTCCACTAATGGGCCAAATTCGGCCCATGGAAAGAGTCGGCCCGTTACTGGCCTGTTACCCTAATGGGCCAAATTCGGCCCACAGCAAGAGTCGGCCCGTTTCTGGCCTGTTAACCCGTGGCGCCGTTTCTGGCCCGTCCTATATTCTGGCCCATTAACGACCCGTTATGCCTGTGACAGAATTAAGCCTTTGCTGTCCTACGGACTGTTAACGGCCTGTTACTGTGATGGGCCGATACCAATTACGCCCGATTATGGCCCATGTAGACCCATTTATCCGACGGCCCGAGGCCCACCGATTACAGGCCGATTTATCGATGGCCCGTAGGAGACCCATGGATTCCACGACCCGTATATGGCCCATGGTAGTTGCGGCCACTAGCAAACCAGGGAAAAAGACGACTAGGAAATAAATAAGGCCGAAACTAACGCTAGGCTATTAAGGCGATTACATAGATTACATCCACTCGGCATCAAAGATCGCCACCAGTGCAAATATAGGGAACACCCTACACTGTACAAAAATGGCTTGCTGTTTTCTTCAGGCGGTGGCTGCACATTAAGAATAAATTTTGTATCGCACCAAAACAAATTACAACTATATAACAAAAGGAAGGTTGGCATAAAACTTAACAGTCTAGCACCATCAGAAGTTTAGAAGCTCAGTTCATTTGACGTGACTGTTATGTTTTCATGCTGTATTGTCCGATGGAGCACCATAACCCTCGCCTTCATTTCCCCTAGGCTCCAGAACAACATAGCAAATGTCTGATAGTCTGGTTTCAAAATCATGCATATCTTGACGACATTGAGCAATGTTTCACCTTGTTTCACAAAGGGTCTCTGTTAGGGAATGGACTTGTGTCTGGAGCGCAGAAACAACATTGCTTTGAGCTTGCATATCTTGATCATGAGGTGGTTTGGATAATATTGCCTTAACAACCAACCCAGTATTACGCAGGAACGTGCTTCTGGCACTATTAGTGGACATGTACTGACCCACTGCAGCAAGAGCTGGCATTGCGGTTATAGCTGCCTCGCCACCTTCAGAAGGTGGCGGTTCCACCATTTTTTCCATAGCTCGCGAAAAGTTGAGGTTTTACATTAGTAGTACCAGAATAGAAGATATTAAGGAGGCAGCAAAACCAAACAAAATAGCTTTGGTATATATACAGAACTTATTCTGGTGAACCCATGTAAAATATTAGTTGTATTTTATTACAAAGTACATAATAAAACCAGGTTCCAAACATATGACCATGTACCATCGCTAATGTATTGTCTATTTCTTCACATTGTATTGAGGGCTAAGGATAAAAAGACGAAGTTTATAATACGGTAAGCATAGTATGACGTCATTCATATCACAAAACAACAGAGAACAGACAAACATGCAATTGTAACGTTGTGTGGGCAAGTCTAGCACGGAACTAAATTACGGGTCAAGATCAAAGGAACATCACTCCTCTCTTTTAAACCGTGTAAGGTGCAATGATATGCTAATACAATTGTGTATAAAATTGAAAAGAGTAATAGACATTGGCTGCAAACCATGAAGTTCAAGGCAGAAGTCAGAGTAAGTAGTAGTTAAAAGGCATGAGGATTAAGGACTTACAACAGCGGCTTTGACTGGTGTAGTCATGCCCTTGTTCTTGCTGGTGTGACAGTCCTTGAAGATTTCCACAACATTTGGTTTAGGTACTTTTTGGTCCTTGCGGGCTTTCCTCTTCATTTGGAACAAGTCAATATAGATCTGATAATATGGTACAGCGAAAAGAGTGAAACAGCAGCTAATTACAAGAGCCTCGCAGTGTGCAATATAGCTACGAGATCCTGTCGTCTGTTGGAATTTCACTTTTGTACGGTTGGCCTTGTTCTTTGAACAATTCACCTACAAGAAGATAGATTTGTGTGGCACATGCGTAAATAGGACTTCAACATGTGATCTGATGACATATATATAATGTACCTGATACTTCGGATCGGACCAGTGTTTAACGAGGCCTCTCCAGTCTTCATTAGATATATTTTCCACTGGAGATGTTTGGGCAAGTTCACTGTTAGCCTTGCCTTCAAAGTGAGTTTTCCTCAAGTTATACCGATACTGTCGCAGAACATACTTGAAAACATGGGTACAAGCTTGTATGGTTGCATCATCTTGGCTATGCAACTTGAACCTCATCTGTTGAAAATAATGGGAGTCTCATTATCAGCAACCTAGAAAGTATTGGACAGAGCAAGACGATATTACTAGTTTCCATACATAACCATACTTACAGATAAATGGTCGAGGAAGATGTTGAACTGGGTTTCGTCTTTGTCATTCCTGTACTAAATCCATGTTGGGAGGATACGTACATGACACCTAACAACAACCGCTGCCGCTGATACTAACTTGGCTGACTCTGTAGCATCACGTGGCCTTTTTAAACCTGCCTCAAAACAGATCTCCATTCTTCCTCCTCTAGATTTAGTTAACCTATCGAGCATTATCCCTGATGTTTGTTTCCTCTTGCGCCTAGGTGCTAGTCCAACAAGAAACATAGGAAGTGTTAGTGTACATCAAACTGTGAGACTACATATAAAGAAGCATGCAACCGTAACTTGACTCTAGCAACTACCTTCTTGTTGTTGAAGCTTACAAGGTTCATCTGATATTGCCAAGTCGTCTTGTGTCAAGAGTGCTTGGGAAGTAGTGTCAGGTGGCAAGGGAGCTTGGGAACGTGCTGCTAGCTCAGTTGACGCACGAGTACGTCGTGCAACTGGTAGTACTATGGTAGGTGTTGCAAGAACTAGGGCTGTCTCTTCTTGTTTGGTGGCAGCTATTTGTTTCTGTTTGTCTTTTTTTGCAACTCATGTAGCATGGGATGCCGTGTTTGTAGATTTTTCTACTGGACTTTGACCTTCTATTGCACCATCAGTACCAGCAGAATCTGCAGGATTCATCCGCTTCTCATTCCCTGCCATTATGTGTTTCTTCCTCTTTCTCTATGCCATGTTAAGTCAAGCCGACAAGAAAAACGAATAACAATTTAGTTCTTCAGAACAAATTGATGCGTGATGCAGACGAACTGAACTTTGATGTTAGACAACCACATGATAGGAGAATGTAATATGTATGAAAAACAGGACGGAAGAGATAACCAGAACTATGATGTGTAAACTAAGAAGAAGACATTTCACCAAATTAGAAGCAATTCAATGGAAGGTAGACACCATATGAAAGATGCTACAAATATCGCTCTGCAAAGTAAACAATGTCTCATCATAAATGGTGTTTAAACAAATGTGAAGCAGTACAAGAAATAAATCATATGCAAGATGCAAACAACATCAGACTACCATGTTAGAGGTCTCTCATCATTAGTGCCATTGCATATTCATAGCATTGCATATTCACAGCTTATGATGTGTAAACTAAGGAGAAGGCATTTCAACAAATTAGAAGCAATGAAAGCTAGACACCATATGAAAGATGCAACGAATATCGCTCTACCAAGTTAAAACTATCTCGTCATAAGTGCCATTTCAACAAATTAGTAATACAAGCTAGAAAAGAATGTGAGATGTAACCTATATCACACTCCTAAGTCGAACGTGTCTTATGATAAGTGATTGTTGCAGGTTACACAACAGTAGTAATTTGATGTAAGAGCATGGTGTTATAGACAGATATTGTATGTTTTAGAAACAGGAGCACATGTCTTATTCAAGTATAATGTGTAAAGTAAGAATATGGAATTCAACAAAATTAGAAGCAATAGAAGCTAGACATCACACATAACATGCAACCTCATATAACAGTGCCAAGTTAGAGGGAGCACCGGTGATGCTGCACTAGGGGAGACGTGCTCATCATAAACATAGCTTTGTTGAGTGTCTATGCATGTGTTGTCTTGGAAATCATCTTGGGGGTGTGGAGGAGTAGAAACTGTAGAGGCCCACGGTTCGGAAGGAGCACCTTTATCCGATGCCTTGCTAACTTCCTTCCCCTTTATTGATTTTGAATTGTCAAGTAAAACCGACAAGAAAAAGCAATAAAATTCTCTCTTCAGAACTCATTCATGCATGATACTGACAATCACTACTTTGATGTAAGGCAAACACATGATACCAGGATGGAATATGTACGAAAAACAGGACGGCATGGCATGTTCACAACTGTTTGTGTAAACTAAGCAGAAACCATTCCAGCAAATAAGAAGCAATGCAAGCTAGACACCACATGAAAGATGCAACCAATATGACTCTGCCAAGTTAAAAGCGTCCCATCGTAAATGGAATTTCAACAAATTAGAAGCAGCGCATGCTATAAATCATATGAAAGATGCAACTAATATCGCACTGCATATACTAAAGGTGTCTCGTCATGTTGATTGACGCGGGATACAAAAAAACAATAGTTTTATATAAGGACATGCTTAATAGACAGATGTACTATGTACTAAATACAGGAAGGCATGTCACATTAACAGGTATAATGTATAAGCTAAGAAGACTAGCACATGCAGTTTAACCAGATTGGAAGAATTACAATCTAGACACCATATGCAACATGCAACCACATATCACGATGGGAAGTTAGAGCAAGCACATGCGATGCTAGTCTAGGGGAAATGCTATAATCAACTACAGAGGTACATTCACTATCTTCATCTAGCATTTCTGTTTCTTGAGAATCATGTCGGGAGGCTGACACTGCATTCTTTAAATGAGGAGTAGTCCCCTTGCCTGCCTGCCTCGTCATAAGTGATTGATGAGGGATACACAAGAACATTAGTTTGATGTAAGAACATGGTTAATACACAGATGTACTAGTATGTACCAAAAACAGAAAGGCATGTCATATTCAAAGGTATAATGTGTAAGCTAAGAAGATGCAATTTACCAAATTGGAAGCAATACAAGCTAGACATCCGGCTGGAGTGGTGAGCATGATCATCTAGGACCTAAGAGCCTGGTGGGAGGCGGGCTGCTTCACCACCATCGCAGCTTTTTAGTTGGCTTCCAGGTGATGCCTATCTTTGCTGGGCTTGTCACTGGCTCGGCCAGTGCCCTGACTAGCTGTTTGTCTTCTGGTACTCACGGGATGGTGATTCCTGTAAAAAATATATCTTTTCATATCTTACCGACTTCAGCCTTTCGAATACAAGCTAGACACCATATGGAACATGCAACCACATATGACACCGCGAAGTTAAAGCAAACACTTGGGATGGTGGTTCATTGCGAGTGAGGTCATCAACTCCAGAGCTACGTTCCCCGTCTCCATCTGCTGACACTAAACCCTTTAAAGCGTTGAAACGTGTCTTGCCTAGCCGCACACCAAACTGGAGCGACTTCTCTCTTTTCTTTTTGGCTTCTCTCATGGCAGCAGAGTCTGAAATACCCTTGCATAAAAACACAACAGTGACAGTAAGGGTGAAGTGTGTGCAGAACTAGTGCACTGTAAAAGTAGCAGATAGCAGGTGGCTGAAAACTAAATGACAGGAGACATATGATAGCTCTACAACATTGCATGGCAAACAAAATTAGATTCTACTGTGTATGATTTTGTAATATATGTGAACAGGAAATGCAGGTACTTCTCCAGCACACCACCACATGTGGTCATATCTAAGATAATAGTCGACTGGAAATAAATAGGTCAGTCGATTTTTTTAACGAACCGTTTGATCTATAAGGAACGGGCAGATGGCCTTCGTCTACCTCCCTCCAGTCACTATTGACGATCTTTCTCGAACCGCCAGCGACCACCGGCCCAGACCCCTACCTTCGCCGCCCCGCCCTCCCATTGACCACACACCACTGCCGTGCTTGGCAGCGCCCCCAGGCCATCCCTTTAATCCCGGCCGACCTCCAGATCGGGCGCTAGTAGCTATAGGCCACACACGCCCCTACGATAAACACCAAGGCGCTGCTTCCCCTGCGTAATAGGTGTACTAGCGCTTGTTACGCCGGGGAATGCTTCCGTTAATTGGGAATCAAGTGGCCAGAAATTCAAATTCAGGGGGGCGACGGACCTCTAGCTAAGGTTAAATAGTATATGAGGAGAAACCTTGTGTATCGCGAGTTACTAGGAACATCTAGTATCAAGAAGAAGCGGTCAACTAGTGTCTTCTGTTGGATGAATACCGTGCAAGAAAAGATGTAAGATTTGCACGAATAAGGGAAGAGGAGTACCTTTTTCGGTTGCCAGTGTGGTCACCTCCACAAGTCGCACCGATTTTCTTCTTTTTACCGGGGAAACCGATGTTCTGGAGGGTGCAGGCTTGGACGAACGCATGGAAAAATTGTTGACTATGTTGCCGTGGCCGTATGTCGGCGGAGGGGAAGCAGATCCGAGGCGGTGAAGGACGGGTAGCAGGAACAGCTCCGGTGCGATGGAGGGTGGCGAAGTTGGAGCGGCAGCGGTGAGGCGTAGGACGGCGTGGTTGAACTGGCTCGGGTACGGACGGCTCGGCCTCGGCTTCAACTACTAGCCGTGGAGGGAGTTGCGGTTGAGGTTGCGGTGGACGACGACGTCGGGGTATTGGCTCCGACATGATGGAGGAGGGCGGCGGTTGATGGGTGGGATGGAGTGGCGGACAGAGGACGCCGGGGTATTGCGGCTGGTGGAGAGGTAGTTTTGGTGCCCACGGAGTACGAATGGGGAATCAGATGGGTGGGGGGAACCATGTTTCGGTCTAGGACGCGCTTGTATTTGGCTTTTTTGAACATAAGATGGGACGCGCTTGTTTGAAATTTGGGGAAAGTACAAACTTTGCCCCCCTCATAAATTTCGGACCTATAGCGGGTCGGGGGTAGGCTGGTAATCCCAGGTGTCCCAAATAGTGGGCGGGAGCGATTTCGGCCGCGCGCATGTGTGCTTAGGCGGCCATTGTGTATGAATGTTTTTCGGATGTGGTTGCGTGGCGTCTAGATGAAGCTACAAACCAACCCCGATTTAGACCTTTGGACGTTGGGCCGGTAGGTTTCACGGGTTGGAGTTATTAGAAAAGTAATTTACTTGTACTACCAAACATTGGTCTCACGCGGTTTCGGGCGAGTAGAGGCTCTTTTGGCGCTTCGTTCGAGATTTTGAAACACAAGCATTCACGTTTAGAGTACTCTTGAACTATGAGGATTGACCTAAATATACAATGTTATATTTGACCTTGTATGTTTGAAAACCTCATTAAATTATCCGCTTCTTTTTGAAATTTTGACACTTGAAAATCCTATAACTACGATTATTTTGGAATGGAGGAGCTAAATTTGAATCTATTTTGTACACGACTACATATGCTATTATGTACAAAATCAGAGCAAAGATTGGTGCCCCCATAATTTAGGTATGGTTTACAAATGCCATGATATCAAATTCAAATAATTGAATGGACTTCATGTTGAATTCGATTTTTTTAAACCACCTTAAGTTGAATTCAAATGTATGCTAGTTCATAGGTAGTAGCTATTTATAATGTCCATTGTGTAACTTTCGTATGTATAATGTGCTTTACACACACAACATGAACTATACTCACGTTTATATTCGATTGCTAAAGCGATGCATTGTCTGGAGTTCAAAATACTAACTATGTGGATCAATTGTGTCGAATAATAACGTGGACATGCTCAAATTCGATAGAATCTAGATGTCCGATGGATCAATGACCGCTCCTTACGCGAATTGCAAATATCATGATCCCATCCTAATATTTGGATACAATTTATATCATTAATCAATGTGTAGAGCAGTCTCTTACGTGTAGTTTCACTCTCCATCGGTGGTCTCTCACACATGCTCACACACTCTCTCTCGAGGTGTCTTTCTCGCACACATGCTCTAGATATAACCCTCCCTCCCTCTCGTAACCATTTACAACTGTTTTCACTAACCTTTATCACAAGCACTCTTCCTCTCGCAAACATACACACGCACAATCCTGATCGACCCTTTCTATATACATGGACCTGCCTACGTGTCTCATGTACGCACATTATCTTTACGCCTGTCTCTCACGCATTGTCTCACACCTCTCTTCCTAATCGATGAGTATGATTCTACCAGAGCATTCTGTAGGATGTCCCCTAAAGTTAGGTTGGATGAATAGTAATATCAGAGATAAAGGGGTTACCTTAGTCCGAGAACCTAGGGTTACAAATCCTAGCCGGCTTTGTCAGTGGACACAGAGTCCATTCACAATTCTGCTATCTTTGTCTTGTACGGTAGTCATCCATGGGTCTTCCTAAATGCGTCACGGGCCGACCAATGTGGCGCAGGACGGAACAGAACGAAGGGCCTCACCTCGACCCACCGGACCTCACGCGGTGACACACCCTCTGCCGCCACGTCTCATTATCTTCTCACACCCACACATACCAACACAAACACCACACACATAGAAAATTTCTCGTGGTGCCTCTATTCCCTCCCCCCTTGCATATACACACTCAAGGGAATTGAATCTCTTGTCGTGACGTCATATTCGTCTCTCTCTTTCTAGACTGTCGGCGTTCTAGGAACGGGGGTCCCCAGACTTGCCTGCCTGCGGCCTGCGGCGTGGCTTAAAAGGGGGCCCAGCATGGCCCATCTTCATCAACACAGACCCAAGACCCTCGCGAGGTGCCAAGCCTCGCGGGGCGGACGACACGGAGCTTCCTTAGGCGCGGCCTCATCAGGCTGGCTCGCGAGGAGGCAGAGAGATCAAGGCGGGGTACCACACGAGGTGCCCGTGACGCAAGCCATGACGACCAAGGGCGCCAGGCGGGTGCGAGCTCGCGCAGTGTCCTCCTTTCCTCTTTGGTGCAAAGGGGGCAAGCGCAGCCGCGGAGTACCGAGGCATCAGGCAAAGGTTGCCATTTTGGTGCAACAAGACCAAGACCAGGAGGACTGCAAGACGGAGGTCATCATGGAGCCCAAGACAGCGTCACCACCAGAGCTTTGCGCAGGCGAAGACTACTTTTGTCAGGGTAGCTAGGACTAGCTGTCCCCCTTCAAATTAGCCCGCCATTGTTGGCTCCCTTCCTGCTCGATATTTGGGAAGAGGACCAGGGCCTCTATAAATAGGACCAGCCACCCACAGAAGAGGGGAGGTTCGATAGAGAGGTTCGATAGAGAGGTTCGATAGAGAGGTTGGACAGGGGGGTTCGATCAAAGAGAGAGAGAGAGAGAGAGAGAAGGGTGGCTGAACTCCTCCCAGCAGTTCATCGCCCCAGCCAAGAACAGACCCACGCGAGGCTGTTCTTCCTTGTATCATTCATCATCCTCAGCCCAAGAGGCAATCCACCACGCCACACACTGGAGTAGGGTATTACACCACAACGGTGGCCCGAACTAGTATAAACCCTGTGTCTCTTGTGTTGTTCTTTCCATACCTAAGATCTTAGCGAAGCGGAGGGGTGTAGGTAGGTAGGAAGCGAAATCTCCGCGTGCACCCCAGTGTTCGAACATCAAGGGTCTGCCAGAACCCGAAATCCGACATTTGGCGCGCCAGGTAGGGGTGCGCCAGAATTCGTCTTCCACCACCCCGTTCTCCTCCGACCATCGCACCCATGTCTGACGCTCGTCGGGCCCGCGCCGAGCGCCGGGCCGCTCTCTCTTCCCGCGTCGCCCAAACGGCTCCTGTCGGCGGGTGTCCTCACCATTCCCCATCACCTGCCGTCAACACCGCCATCGGCCCGGCGGGGGACGAGCAGCAAGCATCGTCTCAGCATCCGTCCGTGCGGCAAGATGGCCGCACCGCAACTCCCTCGCTCCCCCCAGCTGGTTCTTTGTCCCGCGCGCTCCACGCACCCATGGAGGCTCGAGCTGCGCTCATTACGGCAAACGAGCTCCTGCGGTACCGCCCCGTCGACGATGTCTATGAAGAATGGCTCGACCGCGTCGCCGAACTCGTCCGCGCCGCAGGGGGCTCTCCTGCGCCGTCCGTTCTGCTGCACCACACCCCGCCCCGCGCGGGCGACGAAGCTCCGGCGGTGCCCCAGCCGCCTCCTCCTCAAGAAGGCGCCATGGCTCCAAGGCGCGTGGCCCCTGGGCGGAACCCGCTCCGTCAGGTGCCAGTGCAGCAAGAGCAGAGCTGCCAGGAAGTCCCTCGCCCGCAAGAAGTTGCCTGGGCGCTCCCTGCTCCAGCACGTCGCGACCATGCTCCTGCTCCCGCACGTCAAGACCCAGCTGCAGCGCGTGGGGACATGCAAGACCAAGCTCTCTGTCACCCAAGGCCTCCCGTGGCCACAGCAGGCTGCCGTGCCTTCACCGCCGAGCTACGCAGTGTCGCGTGGCCCGGCAAGTTCAAGCCAGACCTGCCTCCTCGCTATGACGGCACGGCTGACCCTGTGGAGTTCCTCCAGCTCTACGAGCTGGGCATCGAAGCTGCCAACGGAGACGATAAGGTCATGGCGAACTAGTTTCCCATGGCGCTCAAGGACGGGGCCCACACCTGGCTCCTGAACCTGGCTCCAGGCACGATCTCCTCCTGGGACGAGATAGGCACCCGCTTCATCGCCAACTTCCAAGGTACTCGCGACCGGCCACCCGCCATGAGTGACATGCGCCGCATCAAGCAACAACCCGGGGAGACCCTGCAGAAGTACATCCAGCGCTTCAACAACGCACGCCTCAAGATTCCCAGGGTGACTGAGGAGGCCATCAACTCAGCCTTCTCCGACGGCGTGCGCAGTGTCAAGATGAAGGAAGAGCTGGCGATGCATGAAGACCTGTGCACTTCTTTGGAGCTGTTCAACTTGGCAACCAAGTGCGCCAGGGCTGAGGAAGGGCGTCTCTCCCTCCTCGAGCTGCCTGCCGCGGACCCGGAAGAGAAGAAGCCCAAGGCTAAGGATGTGAAGCGCAAGGAGGCTGCCGTGCTCATGGCAGAACCAGACACCAAGCGGGGCAGAGATCAGCCGAGCCTTCCAAGGGCAGCCGATACTGCGTGTACCACGACCTCCACACCCACAACACCAACGAATGTCAAGAGTTCCGTGTTGGAAATATGCCCTAGAGGCAATAATAGAAGGATTATTATTATATTTCCTTGTTCATGATAATTGTCTATTATTCATGCTATAATTTTATTATCCGGAAATCGTAATACATGTGTGAATACATAGACCACAATGTGTCCCTAGTGAGCCTCTAGTTGACTAGCTCGTTGATCAACAGATAGTCATGGTTTCCTGGCTATGGACATGGGGATGTCATTGATAACGGGATCACATCATTAGGAGAATGATGTGATGGACAAGACCCAATCCTAAACATAGCACAAGATCGTATAGTTCGTTTGCTAGAGTTTTTCCAATGTCAAGTATCTTTTCCTTAGACCATGAGATCGTGTAACTCCCGGATACCGTAGGAGTGCTTTGGGTGTACCAAACGTCACAACGTAACTGGGTGACTATAAAGGTATACTGCGGGTATCTCCGAAAGTGTGTGTTGGGTTGACATGGATCAAGACTGGGATTTGTCACTCCGTATGACAGAGAGGTATCTCTGGGCCCACTTGGTAATGCATCATCACAATGAGCTCAAAGTGACCAAGTGTCTGGTCACGGGATCATGCATTACGGTACGAGTAAAGTAACTTGCCGGTAACGAGATTGAACGAGGTATTGGGATACCGACGATCGAATCTCGGGCAAGTAACGTACCGATTGACAAAGGGAATTGTATACGGGGTTGCTTGAATCCTCGACATTGTGGTTCATCTGATGAGATCATCAAGGAGCATGTGGGAGCCAACATGGGTATCCAGATCCCGCTGTTGGTTATTGACCGGAGAGCCATCTCGGTCATGTCTACATGTCTCCCGAACCCGTAGGGTCTACACACTTAAGGTTCGGTGACGCTAGGGTTGTAGAGATATGAATATGCAGTAACCCGAAAGTTGTTCGGAGTCCCGGATGAGATCTTGGACGTCACGAGGAGTTCCGGAATGGTCCGGAGGTGAAGAATTATATATAGGAGGTGCAGTTTCGGCCATCGGGAGAGTTTCGGGGGTCACCGGTATTGTACCGGGACCACCGGAATGGTCCCGGGGGTCCACCGGGTGGGTCCACCCATCCCGGAGGGCCCCATGGGCCAAAGTGGGGAGGGGAACCAGCCCATAGTGGGCTGGTGCGCCCCCCTTGGCCCACCCCATGCGCCTAGGGTTGGGAACCCTAGGGTGGGGGGGCGCCCCACCTGGCTTGGGGGGGCACTCCACCCCTTGGCCGCCGCCCCCCTAGGAGATCCCATCTCCTAGGGCCGGCGCACCCCATAGGGGGCCTATATAAAGGGGGGGAGGGAGGGGGCAGCCGATCCCTTGAGTCTTGGCACCTCCCTCTCCCCTGCAACACCTCTCCCTCTCGTAGTAGAACGGCGAAGCCCTGCTGCGGTGACCCCTGCATCCACCACCACGCCGTTGTGCTGCTGGATCTTCATCAAACTCTCCTTCCCCCTTTCTGGATCAAGAAGGAGGAGACGTCACGCTGACCGTACGTGTGTTGAACGCGGAGGTGCCGTCCGTTCGGCGCTAGGATCTCCGGTGATTTGGATCACGTCGAGTACGACTTCCTCATCCCCGTTCTTTGAAGTCTTCCGCGCATGATCTACAAAGGTATGTAGATGCAATCCGATCACTCGTTGCTAGATGAACTCATAGATGGATCTTGGTGAAACCGTAGAATTTTTTTTTCTTTTCTGCAACGTTCCCCAACACTCCGAGCCGTGCGAGAAGGAAGGATCGGCCGTCGCCCCGACCACGGTGACCGGGGCTACAGTCGAGGAGGAGGAAGGAACGTAGGACGCTGGGAAGACCGTGGCCCGCGCCAAGGGTGGCATGATCAACCTCACGAGGATCACTGGCAAGACCCGCCTCGTGAGGGAGACCGGAGGGGTCGGCCTCGCGAGGATCGCCCGCAAGGCAACGCTGGCCTCCCTCCGCTACCGCCGCAACCAAGGAGAAACGAGGACCGCCACCAGGACGAAGAGGTTGGGGGCTTCCAGGAGCCGCGCGCGGTCGCCTGCATCCTGGGAAGGGCTCAAGCCCCAGCCTCTCAATGCATCTTCAAGCAGTTCGCCCGCGACATGAATGCAGTCCTCCCTAGGCTTGAAGCCACTCGCCCTCTCAGGTGGTCAGCGTGCGCCATCACGTTCGGCTCAGCAGATCAGCTCAAGTGTGCGGCTACAGCCAGAGTCCTCCCAATGCTTTGTTTCCCAATCATCAGCAATGTGGTGGTCACCAGGACCCTCATCGATGGCGGGGCGGGGCTCAACGTCCTGTCCGTGGAAACATTCAACAATCTCCAAGTGCCCTACAGCCAGCTTCAGCCAACCAAGCCTTTCTCCGGAGTCACCGACGGCTCCACGGTCATGATTCGGCAGGTCCGCCTCCCTGTCACCTTCGGGGCACGCGACAACTACCGCACCGAGCTCATCGACTTCGACGTCGCTCACATTCGCCTGCCGTACAACGCCATCCTCGGTTATCCAGCGCTGGCCGTAACCCACCATGGCTACAACGTCCTCAAGATGCCAGGAAGTGGCGGAGTCATCACGGTGCCCTGTGAAGAGAAGGATGCGGTGTGTTCCCTGGAATGAGCCTTTCAGGCCGCGCCACTGGAAGACCCGGATCGCGGAAGCAGGAGGCTTCCCGAGACTGCCCCCAAGAAGAAGAAGACATCGTTCGGCCCGGCTCCTCAGGAGGCAGGCCCCTCAGGGCCCGTGCCTGCCCAGGGGGAACCTCCTTCCATTGCATAGGAAAGCGCGCCCGGCGCCCTCCTCAGGCAAGGCTCGGGGGCTCTCCCCTGGAGGGCCACCGACCTGGCTAGGGGCACGAGGTAGGCGCTTGGGCACCACATGGAGGCGTGTTTCGAAGCACGTTTCCCTCAAGAAGGAGTAAGGCAAGGAGGGCCAGACCCTCAGGAGTTCGTCAACAAGGCCATTCAGGAGCTACAGGAGTCAAGAGTCATGAAAGGAGGCCGCCGTTTACCAGCAGTGGCCCCCCATCCAGGCGAGGATGGTGGGCTGCGCGTCTGCATCGACATACCAGGACTCAACCGAGTCGCCTCTCGGGAGCACCTCTGGCCCTCGCGAGTGGGGCGCTGCGGAGGTCCACCCCATAGCTACGTTCGCATGCCTTACGGCTTGCCGAACGTGGCTGCCACGTACCAGCGCCTCATAAGCGGCATCATGGAGGCACAAGAGGCCAGGTGTTCCGCGGCCTTGGCGGAGATGGAGATGGTCCGCGGGGAGCCGCCAGCACCTCCAGAGCCTCCCGAGGCCCCCGGGCCTGGGGGCTCGTGAGGATCGGCTTCCGCAGCCCACCGAGTCTGCTACACCAACACCCCTCCGTCCTCAACGTCATCAGGTGACATCTTTCAAGTTTCACTTCCAGCTGGGAGCGCCTCCCAGGGCTGCTTTATTCCCAGGCCGCGTGGGTCCGTCCCTGCGGCATGTATCCCTTTTATTTCATGTTGTTAGCTTACCCTATTGGGGCGCCCCTCGGGCTGCATGATCCCCAAGTGGTTTGGGCCGGACCCAGCGGCATGTATCCCATTTGCGTTTATTCCCGGTTATGCGTTATACCCACCATGCTAGATTATTTGATGCCGGTCCACGGCACCTCTTCTTCTCCATGCCGACCACTTGCACGTTAAAGGGGGGGTACCTGAGCATCGCGACTCAGGGCTCCTACTAGCTCTCCAGTCCTCACCCTCTGGCCTTGTCCACGGCATCGCGACCTGGCATACCAGCGACGGCTGAGACCAGCTCGAGGGCCGGGACCCGAGGACGTAGAGTGCCGACATCTAACCGAATTTGCAGGGACACATCACAGGATAAGGCCCAGTGCCAGGTGCAACCCGCCTAGAGGTAGGGCCCCATGAGCCCCGCGCTGGCTCACGGGTGCCCAGATACACCTCGCCAGGCCCTATCGTGCCAGCCACGTGTCAGGGCGGGGCTGTACACGCCCCGGGGGCTCCTCCCGGAGGGGGGCCCCCTCCCATGTACCAGTGGAAGCACCATGCTCCGCGCTAGCTGACGACACTGCCGAGGAGCGGCCCTGCCCGTACACATACGGAAGCGCTAGGCTCCGTGCTGGTGATAAAAAACTGAGGGTAGCCCCCGGGCCGCATCAACCTCAGGGAGCCCAGAGCTCAGTGTCTAGCCTCATCATAACACCTCCCCTCGGGAGTGCCGCGCGAGGGGGCTGCGCCTGGGTCACGCCCAGACGCACGCCGCCCAGCCGCCCCCCCCACCCGGGGGGGGCCTGGTTCGTCGCGCGTCTCTCCCCGAGCGGAGCCAAGGTACGAAGGCCGTTTGAGTGTCAAGGGGGACTCCTGAGCATCGCGACTCAGGAACCTAACTGGTCATGTAGCCCCTCACTCCTTAGTTCCGAAAGGCTAACGCTAGGTGAGGTATGCGCGCGGCCGGGCTCTGCAGACGTAGAACGGTAGATCCACCCACATCACACCTCCCTACTTGCTGTTCGTGTGCCAAGGGGGACTCCTGAGCATCGCGACTCGGGAGCCTAACTTGTCATGTAGCCCCTCACTCCTTGGCCCCGTCCTGGTTTCCGATCGGGACTAACGCTGGGTGAGGTTTCGCGGGGCCGGGCTCTGCCGGCGTAGAACATAAGCAAATAGGAAGGAAAAGCGCAAATTTCGAAGAATTCAAAAGCAAATATTACAGTCCACACTATTATCTCAATGCCAAACGCAAGTTTAAACGCCTCCCCGAGTTATGATACATGTGCAGGAATTAAAGGCAGGACAGGAGCCATGACGGAGTCACCTATTGGCGGAGGAGCAACGCAGAATGGGTTTGCCTTACGGAGTAGTGGGGTCGGCAGCGCCTTGCTTCGGCTTGGTGCTGAAGGCCCGGAACTTCCCCAGCAGAGCCTCCGCGCGACCCTTCACGGCCTCGGCAGCGGCAGCGGCACGCTCACCACTTACTGGCTCCAGCAGGCTGTCGAGGTCGATGCCGGGATCGCGAAGGTAGATGTGGGTGAGGACCCGCGTCAGTGCTGCAGAAGACAGGACACGTGCCTCGGCCTCAGCCGTGGGGCCAAGGCCAAGGGCGACATCTTTGAGAGCACGAACCAGGAAGGGAAGCAGCTTGGCGGGGCCGTCCTCGGCGCCAGCCAGCGGGCTCTCCAGGCCGCTGTCGTAAAGCGTCCTCAGCGAGGAGAGAGCCTTCACCTCCATCTCCGTGAAGGCCACACGGTCCTCAGCAAGAACCAGGGCCTTGTCGTCCAGCTCGGCCTTCCTCGGCCCCAACTCCTGATCCAGCGCGCCTAGGCGGTCACGGCGCTTCCTGAGCTTGACCTGCCTCTCCTTGACGGCCGCCTCGCGAGCCTTCACGCCTTCTTCCTGCTCTTGGCGAAGGCGGGCCTCTTTCGCGAGTTGGTCCCGCAGGCCTTGCAGCTCGTCCTCAAGCGCCTTGCAGCGACCACGGGCGTCGACCGCCTCCCCCAGGGCTGCGTCACGAGCAGCCTTCGCCTCAAGGACGACCTGTCTCTGCTCATCGCAAGCCGTCGAGGCCTGGACCAGCGCCGCCCGAATCGAAGCGTCGGGGCGAACCCATCCTGAAGCCAGCTCCAAGCGCCCGGCCACCAAGCGAGGGTCGACGCCGAGAAGATCCAGCCGCAGTCGGTCCAGCCCAGCAGCAGCATGTTCCAGAACGGCAGAAGGAGTCGGAGAGACAGCAGCCGGTGGAGTAGGAGGAGAAGGCGGCAGCGCAGCCACAGCATCCTGAGGCAGAGTCTGATGTGCCCCAACGGCTGTAGTGGCGGCGACAGGCAAGGACACCTCGGGCGTCACATGGGCCGTGGGGGCTGAGCTCGCCCCAGCCGGCTCCGCCTGGCCTCGCGAGGACGACCGGGTAGGAGAAGCCCGTGCGTCGCGGTCACCCTCCTTCGCGGCAAGAGGCGCTGCCATGGGTGGAACCTCAGGAGCTCCCTTCGGCTTCTTTGCTGCGGGCGCCAGCCTATCCAAGAGATGTGGACGTCAAGCCTCAGAAGCATGACAAGAAATAAAGACAAGGATCAAACACTTACGGGTCGTCGCCGGTGAGCTCGTGCGGCCTCCGGCCAAATTTGAAGCCTGAAAGCCGGCTGGAAGGGTCAACCTCGGGAAGCTTGGAAGCGGAAGGTGCGCCTGCGGTCCGCCTTGGGGCCGGGGTAGACGATCGGGAGATCAGCCCGGTCCTGTCCTTCTTCGGGATCGGGGGCAAGCTCCCGTCGTCCTGCTCGCCGTCATCCTCGTCGTCATCCTCGCCGTCATCCTCGTCGTCATCGCTCAGAGAGAGGCGGAGAATACGGGACCTGTGCCGGGGAAGGGGAGCCCTCGACTCTCCGTCAGTCGCCTCGGAGTCAGCCCCTCTTTCCCGCTCCCCTGCTTCCTCCTCTTTGCTGGAGTCGTCGGAGGGCACGTCCACCGGTTCCTCGGGAGTTTCCATGGGCATGGGCCCATCCCCGTTGAAGATGGGCATGGACTCCACTACCTGCTCCCAGTCGTCGTGGAGTAACAAGGGCGTAGGAGCGCCCTCCAACCTCGCCACATCGTCCCCAACCAGAGATTGGAGGACCGCAGCCAGATCTCCGTCGGCCCAGGCCGCGGGGCTCGGATGGGGCCTCCACATCGGAAGTGAGTACCACCGAAGCGGAGCCAGCTGGTGCTCCATGAATTCCCTCAGCAGCGACGCGCCGGTCAGCTTCGCCGCCGCCATGTTGGCCGGCCTCAGATCCGCGTCCATCTTCTCCAGCACCAGCTTCGCGCAGGGGTCCGCGAGTTCCGCTCGACCCCAATCGCTGGAGCTCGTGGGATGCTCCGTGGGCAAGATCAGCCGAGGGTGGATGCGCCCAACATCCGCCAAGACCCACTTGCTCCTGAAGCCCTCAATCCTTTTTCCGGGGATCGAGATGGCAATGGCGCCACTGTACGCGATGAAGCTCGTGCACGCGGAAGCAGGACCGCGAGAGGTCCGGAGGTAGAAGTAGTGGCGCAGCAAGGCCACTGAGGGCTGCACCCCTACGTGAGCCTTGCAGTAATAGGCGAAGATTGCCAGGAGAAGGACATAGTTGGAGTGGAGATGCAGAGCCTATAGCTTGTAATGGCGGAGGATAGAGAAGAAGAACCCAGAGAAGGGAGGCACCAGGCCAGCGGCAATGGCACTTACGAAGAACGGATTGAAGGTGCTCCCTTGGCCCTCCGGGGTGGCGGAGCCGGCCTTGAGCACCTTCGCCCCGTTGATGCCCTGCGCCACCGCCATCCGGCGCAACCGGGCAAGGCTCACCTCCGACACGTTTGGCGAGTCCAGGGCAGACGAGTACCAAGCTCTGGCCGGGGACTGACGAGGCGCCATGGCTTCCTAGGTCACGCGGTCGGAGTAGATCTGGAAATTTTGGAGGAAGGAAGGAGAGGCATAAGAAAGGGGATCTGAGTAGCAACTAGAGAAAGCAAAAAGCAAAGCCTGGGAAGATGCCGCTCCCTTATCAACCCGCGCGGTTGCTGAGGCGCCCACGTCCAGTCAACCGCCACGCGGCGCCCAAGGCTGCAGGCTGTTAGGGCCCGCGGCGCTTTGCTCTTGCCCTTCCGCCTCCCTGCGCGGCCAAGTCTGGACGCGCCTTGGGCGCGGGGGCTACTGTCGGTGTTCTGGGAACGGGGGTCCCCAGACTTGCCTGCCTGCGGCCTATGGCGTGGCTTAAAAGGGGGCCCAGCACGGCCCGTCTTCATTAACACAGACCCAAGACCCTCGCGAGGGGCCAAGCCTTGCGGGGCGGACGACATGGAGCTTCCTCAGGCACGGCCTCATCAGGCTGGCTCATGAGGAGGCGCAGAGATCAAGGCGGGGTACCTCACGAGGTGCCCGTGACGCAAGCCATGACGACCAAGGGCGTCAGGCGGGTGCCAGCGCGCGCAGTGTCCTCCTTTCCTCTTTGGTGCAAAGGGGGCAAGCGCAGCCGCGGAGTACCAAGGCATCAGGCAAAGGTTGCCATTTTGGTGCAACAAGACCAAGACCAGGAGGACTGCAAGATGGAGGTCATCGTGGAGCCCAAGACGGCGTCACCACCAGAGCTTTGCGCAGGCGAAGACTACTTTTGGCAGGGTAGCTAGGACTAGCTGTCCCCCTTCAAATCAGCCCGCCATTGTTGGCTCCCTTCCCGCTCGATATTTGGGAAGAGGACCAGGGCCTCTATAAATAGGACCAGCCACCCACAGAAGAGGGGAGGTTCGATAGAGAGGTTCGATAGAGAGATTTGATAGAGAGGTTCGATAGAGAGGTTGGACAGGGGGGTTCGATCAGAGAGAGAGAGAGAGAAGGGTGGCTGAACTCCTCCCAGCAGTTCATTGCCCCAACCAAGAACAGACCCTCGCGAGGCTGTTCTTCCTTGTATCATTCATCATCCTCAGCCCAAGAGGCAATCCAGCATGCCAGACACTGGAGTAGGGTATTACACCACAACGGTGGCCCGAACCAGTATAAACCCTGTGTCTCTTGTGTTGTTCTTTCCATACCTAAGATCTTAGCGAGGCGGAGGGGTGCAGGTAGGTAGGAAGCAAAATCTCCATGCGCACCCCAGTGTTCAAACCTCAAGGGTCTGCCAGAACCCGAAATCCGACATAGACCACTCTCATTTCTCGTGCTATCTCTCCTACGCCCCCCTCCCCCCGTCGGCCCCTCTATCCATGCCTCTCTCGAATACGTAATACACACACATACCTCTCTAGGCCCCGCCAAATGCATCAATTACACATTCACACATGTTACATCACGTACCCCATTGATCTAAAAAGCCCTCTCTTCACGTTTATTTCGCATACAACATTCCTTTTGAATAAAGTGTGGCCAAAAAATTATTTTAGAATTTCTACATATATACAACATTACAAAGTTATATGGAGGAGTACGAACGCTAATTTGCATTGCATGGTGCCCACAATGATATTTGTTCTGCACTATGAATTTGTATATTTTTATACTATATACAAAGTTAGTCATAATAAAGAGAAATGAAGAGCATCTCTCTCTCCATCGCATACCCCCCTGTACGCCCCTTTCACGTATGCACACAAACTGCATCCACGCAACACTCACACAAACACATGCACCCATGCACGCAAGCAACACTCACACGTACACACGCAGCCACGCACGCACGCAACACTCACATGCACGCATGCATGCACACACTAGTACACCACACGACCAACACACACTCTCACGCTCAAGTGCTCAACCTACACGTGCATGCGCACACATCAGGCCCTGACAGACACATACACAACCAGGTGATTCCCGCACACGGGTTGGAGCCTTGTCGCGCCTGCATAAATTTGTGTTTATCTGACCTTTTGCCTATGCGAACTGACAGGTGGGACCCACAACGAACGTGGTCAATTTAACTAGTCAACATGGCACCATGCAGACTATTTGGCCGGTCAACATAGTGCAATCCGATGCTGAGCTGTGAGCAAGTGACCGTATAATTACCGCAAAACGTATATAGTGACCGTAATCAGCTTATTCTGAAGTTCGGTGACTGTATTATGCTTTTCTCTCTGTAGGTCCTCCAAAACTACATCTCTACACGTCCTCGCATGTTACATCTAACAACTATGCAATACATGACTACTATTACACTCTAACACAATAAATCATATGTGTTTTTAGTTTTACTAGATATCATATTGTTACTTATAATTATTCAGTTTGCATACATTAAAATTGCCTGTGAAATGTATGGCCAGTATCATCTACCACGCGGGAAAAATCCCGCCCTTTCCTGTTTAATCGGGTTTGTATCGATGGATCGTGCGAAACAACAAAACTATAGTTCTATACAGTACAAGTGACAGTTCACTGGGCCGTCGTGTCGTCTACTCCTCCGTCGTAAGAGTGGAGCGCTCACTTTCATAAATCTTCTAGTCCCTTTCGCCGACATGTGGGACATCAAGCTACCGGGTCCACATGCCATACCGGAATACAGTGCAGAGCAGCCGGGGTGAAGCACCCCAGTCATGGCGCCGGCATAGTAATGAGCAATGAGGCGTCAAATCACAAAGCTCCACCTTTCCCGCAGTTAAGTTGGAGGGACGAAGCAACCATCATTTCACTCGTTGATGAATCCGCTTCTCCCTCATCTTCTTCAACTTAACCACGTGTTTCTTCTGCCGTTGTTCTGCCTCATGTGGGACGTAGATCGGCTTGGTAAAGCACTGACATGTGGGACCGCATGTTAGCAAACTGCCAGGACAACGTCCTTCGAAAATAAGAAGCCTAATCCTAGACTTACAAAGGGCTACGTAGCTGCTACGTATACTTTCCATCTAATCTGTATATGCCCCCCTGATTTTCAGGTGGGGTGGGCCTAATCCTCTTCTTTAATCCAATCAAATAGTCCCACATCACATCAGTTCGTAACTTTACGTGAACCATTACGTGGATGTAGCATTGCTCAAATAAGAAACCTCCCCCGCCATCCGCGCGGCAAAATCACCTCCTTTTTACTAATCTCGATTCTATAATTTTTTAGATCAATATAATTGAGATTTGTATAGATAGCACACAGGAGCAAAACCAAGTGGTACGGTTAAGGGCATCCACAATGTGTAGCCAAATGTGAAAATAGCCTTTGGCATCGTGGGAACCATTGTGGACGGTGTTTCCAAAGCCAAAAAGATGGAACCGAAGCTCCCTGATTGATTGATTGAAGGAATAGAAAAATGCAACGTCTCTCCTCTTTCTCCCATGCTTGGACGCATGTAGTACAGTATAGAGCACGGAGTCTACTCCCCTGTCCCTTCTATCACAAATCACAAAGTAGTGAGGCGTCAAATCACAAAAGCATGAACGAAGCAACCATCCTTTCACTCTTCGGTGACTCCGCTTCTCCATCGTCTTCTTCGAGAAGCCATCTCACCGCATTAGTTACTCCTAGTAGTAGTACTAGTAAAGGACTTCCTGGATGCAAATAAGGCGGTTGTCTCGGCTTGCAGGTGGCACTTGCGAACGACTTACCGTGGTCTCCCTCAATGGTGTTCTCCGTCGAACGCACTTCGCCAAACCACCAAAAAAAATATCGTTGACGTCACCGCAATGGGGAAGGAAGTCAAATATAGTTACTACCTCCATTTTTTTGTCCACAAGCCCAGTATGTCAAAATTACAATTTGCAAAGGGCCACTAACACTAATCGAGGCAAAATTGATGGGGTTAGCAACCAAGGACATTAATATCCCCTGCATACATGCGGAAGTGAGAACAATGGTTTGCATGGCGCTGCATTAATCAAGCGATGAGGAGTGAGATGGTTAGCTCTTTGGTCTTTGGAGAAAAAATACGCATTAATTGACACGTGAAAACAGGATTTGTATCGATTAAATCCCGCGAAGGAAAACCCAGCCTTTCTTTTTTAACACTAGTACTCCTAGTACGTACGTACTTATCCTGTTTGGGTCCAGGCCTTGCATTGCCAAACTTCGCCACACATTTTTGCCAAGCTTGCCTAAAGTTTTCAAAATGAGAAGGAGGTCCACTTGCGGACGGCTATCGCGGTCGCACCGCACCCTCACACGGTCGCTCCTGCACGCCGCGGTCGCACCGCACCCTCACACAGTCGCTCCTTCACGCCGCAAACCGAACCAAGGGAACGCACCCTCACTGACACGTGTTGTCGCATGTGAACACACCAAACTCAGCCATCCTATCACTGACACATAATTTTTGTTTCATAGAGTATGTTTATCCAACCGCATGTTGGGGAGTATCCGTACGGCCCGTGCGATGGTCTGTTGGGGAAGAAGAAGAGGTGAGGAAGAAGGAAAGAAGGGTTAGGAGACGTAGGATATTCGTCCAACCGCCTGAAATGGTAGACTGACCCAAGTCAGGTGACACAGCAAAAGATCCATAAAAACAACAACATAAAGAAAAACTATCACTACTCGCAGAAAGAGACGACCTCGTCGTCTTTGGCTGCCGGCGCGAACCATCCGTCGCTGCCGATGTGTGTCTCCGCACCGTGGTTGTCCTCGGCCTCCAGCTACTCGTTCAAGCGGAGCATGCGGGCGCTCTGCATGGACGAGAGCACAGCCCGGTTCAAGTCGAGGACGTCCGATTCCGCCTACTGGATGGCCTCGATGGCAGCGGCATTTGTGCGCTCCGCGTCGAGTCGAGACTCCGCCGCCTGGTTCAAGTCCAGGACGTCCGGTTCCGCCTGCAGGAGGGCGTCGATGAGAACGGCATCCGCGCGTTGTGCGTCGTGTCAAGCCTCTGCCGCCCGGTTCAAGTCCAGGACGTCCGGTTCCGCCTCCAGGAGGGCCTCGATGGCAGCGGCATCCGCACGCTCCGCCTCAAGTTGAGCCTCCGCCGCCCGGTTCACATCCACGACATCCGGTTCCACCTGCAGGAGAGCCTCGATGGCAGCGGCATGCACGCGCTCCACGTCGAGTTGAGCCTCTGCCTCCTGATCCTCCTTTAGTATCGCCATGTTGAACCGCTGGTCCGCCTGCACCATGGGGGACTCGGACGCCGGCACGAAGTCGACGTCCATCGTCTCATACCGATCGGGGGCGTTCTGCGCCGCGACCTCTGCCATGAACATTGGATCGGCTTCCTCCTCCTCGTAGCTTGGCTCTAGAGAACTCGGGGATTGGCCTGCCGCAAAGCGAGCTTGGGAACGGAGGTATGTGGCACCGACTGCCGCCGCGATTTCTGCACGGCGCTCCAGCGTCAGCATCTTGTAGTAAGTGATCTTGCGGTGCACCATGGCTTTCTGGCAAACTAGGGGACGCTTGATGCAGGCTAGGGGATCGAAAGGTGGGGGAATGGGTTGGAGATTTGGTGTGGTTTTAGGGCAGTGGCTGGCGTAGGCCGAGCAGCGAAGGTTCTGGTGTGAATAGTGGTTCCGGTGACGACCGGTCAATCGGTTTTAACTGTACATTGCTCTTGTCGCATTCGCGTTGCAGCCCGGCATGCTGGACCCTCCATGTCACTCACCGAATGGAACGCACTTCATCTTGCGTTTTCACTCGCTTGTGGGACAGCAGTTGAGAGCAAACCGACGTCCCTCCCCCTCCCCCGCCCGCGTCATTTATTATACCACCACTCCCTCCGTTTTATGCGGAGTAAATAAAAACATAGGGAGTATACTACGGATGAGGATCCCCTGACGTGGCCGAACCCATTGAGTAACTGACATGCAGGGCCTAGCAATCATGGGGTCCGCTAGTAAGTGACCGAAAGGGAGGGTAAGGCAGGGATACCTGCGTCAGACGATTCACTTCCACTATACTACTTTGACCAAATGTTAGAGTAATAATATATGACATGCAACTTACACAAATGTTAGAGTAATAATATATGACATGCAACTTACACAAAGCATACAGGGTCTAATGCGTTTTTCGAGGCTAACTTTGACCAAATGTTAGAGTAATAATATATGACATGCAACTTACACAAAGCATATGGTCAAATTCGTATGTGAAAGGAGTTTCCAATGATATAATTTTCACATTATACATCTCATGTACTATTAATCTTGTCAATAGTCAAATTGGAAACCATCTCGAGTACAAATCTAGGAGTACGTACGAATCTAACAATATTGATTGGGCGTTGTTGAATGTTGATACCTTTTTGATCAAAGTAGATATACTTTGAGTACACATAAAACTTATATGTAAACTAGAAAGGATAGGAGGGAGTATATTGTACGTTCAAAAATGAAACAAACATTCAATACCCTTTATATATGATTTGCGGATGCTATGATCACCGGTTCAAAATTTTGAATCCGCCTTAGGTATGACGTGCCCCCACTCATTCCCTCTCGATTTCATCTCGGGGTCCGAAGATCTATTGAAAGAGGACTAGGGTGGGTACATGTGAATGATACTCGGCGGAATGTTCAAATGAGGCATGCGGGAGGATGGACTCGACTGGAGGGCGACATGATCGATGGAGAAGAGGGTTGGAGAGGAATGAGAAATAAGCAAACGCCACATGATTATACTTGAACGGCTCAAATAAACAATAAGTTGTCTTGCTTGGCCTACATAGTGAAAGGCCTAATGTGCAACGCGGAGCACTGCCGCTCGAATATGGCTGGGAAAACAGGGAAAGAGACATGTGGGGCACACCCGTCGGGACGACGTAGCGCAGACTAGTCCAATGGAGGAGCTGGCCCACGACCTCCTCGCCACCAACAACCATTCATGTGGGTCGTTGGGGCCAACAACGGGGCGCAGCTCCAGCACCGCCTCTACACACGGCGATCGCGGTGAGCGACACGCTCATATCGTCGCTAGACACGGTCGATTTCAGTTTGCCGAGGGTGGCGTTAGTGCTGTGGCACGACCAACGGTATGTTTGGTTTGTGCCCAAGGTTGCCCCATCAAAGCATTGGGTAGCCAAAATTTTGGTTGAGGTATTGGTTGCCCATGATTTGGCCGACATTGGCAAGAAAAATGAACTTGAGTTGGCTAGAGTTCATTGGCATGCCAAAGAAATGGCAACCATCCAAACAAAGACCAATCTTTGGGTCATGACCAAAATTTTGGTTGAGGTATTGGTTGCCCATGATTTGGCCGACATTGGCAAGAAAAATGAACTCGAGTTGGCTAGAGTTCATTGGCATGCCAAAAAAATGGCAACCATCCAAACAAAGACCAATCTTTTGGTCATGACCAAAATTTTGGCAAGGTGCACTTTGGCCACAATCCAAACACACCCCAACACCCGGCTCGTCGAGGATGCATGGGGCGCCGCAACGCGTCTGCAGAGTGGTGTAGCGCGGCCAACTGCAACCTCTGGACCTGAGACCATGCCGGGTTGTCTTGCTTTTTCAATGACATGCAGGGATCGCATGTGAGCAAAGGGCATCTCCAACGTTGCCACGACCGCAGCTGACTACCTTGGCACACAAAAACCCTCGCCCCTCGCGCCGTCGTGCGGTGCGTTCCCAGCCGGCGCCAGCTGCCCGCATTCATGCCGTCCATTCGTATGTCGTCATTAAGAGGCTTGGTGCCCGCGGAACCAACTCTGGTGACTTAATGACGCACGTGGACGCTTGGCCTCACCGGAATGTGCTACTTAAAGTGGCAACGCCCAGCTAACCTCCACACCATAGCGCATCGTCCTCCTACCTGGAACCACATCCGCCATGACTGCAAGCGCAAATGCTCTGCGGGAGAGCTTGTCTTTGGGGATGGAGCTCGAGGTCGCCGCCCTCGCTCAAGTCGCGCACAAGCGGTGGCCACGCTGGCGGTCGACGACGGGATCACCATCAGCCACGCGTCCTACTTGCCACCGTCCAACATCCGGCACTGCCGAGGTCGGGGACTCCTTCGAGGATGAGTAGGGCATGGGAGGCGGCAGGGCATGGTGTGCCAACTGGCCGTTCCGTCTCTCGTGTTCTACTTTTCCTCGGCGGAGACCGTACCTTCACTTCATGGGTCTTGAACCCCACCCCCGTACATGGAGATCACAGATGGAGGACGTCGGTCGCCGTCGTAGAATAGGTTTAGGTTCGGGTTTCTTTTATTTTTTTGTCCTATAAAAGTTCGAAATGTAATGAAAATCTGCCGTGTTTGCATTAATCTCGGCCAGTGTATATGAACTTTCACAGTAATATACATATTGTAGGAGTACTAGCAAGATGTGGAGAGGAGTGCGGGTAAATTGTCATAGTTTCCTTCCTATCCGTTAGATATAGATCGGACGACATATATTGCAGGATCGGACACATCTTTCTACATCTGCGGGGACCTACGAAAGGGTTAACATAAATTGCCTCTCTCTCTCTCTCCTCCCTTGATTTTCATGATGGTGGGCCCCTCCCCACCCCCAATCTACAATCAACAGCTCACATGTTTCACATTACGTTAATTACGTAACTGGGATTACGTAGGTGTAGCATTACTCGTCCTAAAAAACCCAACTAAGCCAACCTCCCAGCAACTCGCGCGGGAAAAGACTCGGTCGCGCCATTTTAGTCGGGATTACCGGATTACTAGTAGTAGCATCGATGGATCGCGCGAAGCAACAAATTTTTTTTGAGGGGGCGAAGCACCTAGTTTAAAAGGAAAAAATGTGGTACACTCACAACACTCCTGTCGCGGTCGCATTGCACCTCACACACGTTCGGTCCTGCACATGGCTCACGCAAACGGAACGCGCTTTGGGTTGCCTCTTCACTGACACGTGAGACTGCGCTTGGAGAAACCGACCATGCGTCAAACTCCCCCCGCCCACCGCGCGAAAATCCTCCCCCCCACACCCAAAAACTCCCCCCAAATCCGATTCAACCGCCCTTCGGCCAACTAGCCAATAATATTTCCCAAACCCCCTGACCCCCTGACCCCCTCCGCTCCATTCGCTCCGCCAAAGCCACCCTCCCCACCGTGCCAATACGTCGGCGCCGCGGTTCGATGATCCTCTCGCTCCCACAGTATGCTCTCGTAGACTGTCGTCCTCTAGCCGCGCCGCCACCTCTGGCTACGTTCTTGTGGAGGCGCACGGCGGTCAGTGCCGCCACCGCTGGTGACATTCGTGTGGAGACGCACGGCGGTCAGCTTCTCCCACGGTACGCGCATTCTAGACTGAGGCCCTGTTCATGTCGGTGTAGCGCTGAATGTTAGCTGATAGACGCTGTTAATCTCACTGTTTGCCAAAGTAGTTTACTGTCAATATGCTCTGCTTAAGAAGCTTCCTTGCCCTGTTCTGCACTCAATCTGCTTAGCTAAGATGGCATGCCAAGGCCAATTAGTTGCTAAAATATCCTACCATATATTTATTGTGATCCAGATTGCCATGGTCTAGTACCAATCTGTTAGCTGAAATAGCTCTACACCGTTTTATACTCAATCTTTGTTGCTGCGATGGCCTTCGATAGTTTGATGGCTATGTGCTCGGCCTCATTGACTGCTGAAATAGCCTGCATAATTTGGCACTCAAATCTGTTTTGCTGATTAGCTTTACATATATTTCATTACTTAGATCTGCTCGTCCAAATATCTTGCCATAGCTTTAGACATTGACCTAGGTATTTTTTTCTGGACTTCATAAAAAAGCATATACGTTTTTCCTGTAATATCTAGTAGAAGAACTAATTTGTATGTCTAACAGATGGACAGGACTTGGATAACTTCTGCTCGAAGATTCTCCGCTGCATATGTCGAGGGGGTTGAAAACTTCATGAACTTTATCAGAGCTGAGTACGGTGGTCCGAAATCAGATGAGCTCTGCCCGTGTAGCAGTTGTATGAATTCAGTTACAAGACCCCAGTTAACTATGCAAAATCATCTACACTTGTATGGGATCTCGGTCACATATACTAGGTGGGTTCATCATGGTGAAGCTGTGAACGTCAATGTTATTGACTATGTGGAAGCAGCACATCACCATCTTGATCTGCTTGATGCTTAGGTGGAAGAGGAGGAGGAGGTGGTGGTGGCGGAGCCAGTGAGTTTTACCAACATTGAAACAATGCTACAAAATGCTCATGCATTCTGTGAACTTTCACCTGCAGAAGAAAAACGATGGGCCCGCATGTCGGAACAATGCAACATTGCTGTCACCCCAGGTAATAAGCTGTCAGTATTCTCAGCTATGGTCACCTTTCTTCAGGTGAAGACATCTGAGCGGATGACCAACAAATCATTCGATGAGATGTTGGCTGCTTTCCGCGAATCTTTCCCAGATGCATCTGAGCTGCCACACACCTATAGTAAAATGAAGAATTTCCTTCGTGCAGTTGGAATTGGATATGATATGATCCATGTTTGTAAGAATAATTGTGTTCTGTTCCGGAAGGATTATGCCAACTTAAGTGAATGCCCGAAATGCAAATCATCAAGATGGAAAGATGGCGATGTTGTGAAGAGGATTCCTCATAATGTTCTGAGACATTTTCCAATTACACCAAGATTGCAGAGGTTGTTTCATGATGCTGAAACAAGAGAGGATGTATTGTGGCATTCTAGGAACCAGGAGTACAGAGATCAGAATGTAATGAGCCATCCATCTCATGGTAGTGAGTGGAAAAACTTCAATGATAAACACAAAGAGTTTGCTGCTGACCCGAGAAACATTAGAATTGGCTTAGCTTCAGATGGATTTAACCCATTTGGCCACCAGAGCGCCACATATAGCATGTGGCCAGTGCTTGTTATCCCTTACAACATGCCTCCAAATGTCTGCACCAAAGAATCAAACTACATGAGGGCCTTGCTCATTCCAGGTCCAAAAAGTCCTAGAAAGGATATTGATTTGTTCATGGAGCCTCTTGTGGAGGAACTTCAACAGCTATAGAAGGGTGTTCTCACTCAAGACCTATATAGCAGCCCACCAGCTGATTTCTTTCTGTGTGCTATTATAATTTGGTGCATCCATGATTATCCGGCTTTGGGCACTATGTCAGGGCGAACGACACATGGTTACAATGCATGTGTTCGCTATGATAGGAATCCACTGTCATGCGCAATACTTAGCAAGATCTGTTACATTGGATACCGCCGTTTCCTTGCCAAGGACAAGACGCATCCTAGAAAATACCGAAGACATGTGTTCAATGCAAAGCATGAAAACCGTGATGCGCCAAAGAGGCTCACCGTCAATGATTTGCAAGTGGAATTAGAGAAGGTCAGGCATATTACACCAGGAAACCATCCTGGTAATGGTAGCGGGAAAAGGAAGCGTGGCAGGGTAGAAGAGAGATTATTGTTTCCCGCAGGTCCACTTTGTGGGACTTGGAGTATTGGAAAGATTTGGATCTGTGGTATAATCTTGATGTGATGCACATCGAGAAAAATATATGTGACAGCATTATCGGCACACTTCTTAATATTGAAGGAAAGACGAAAGATACCATAAAATCTAGGATTGATTTGACACACCTGGGTATCAGAAAGGATTTGCAGGTGCAAGATGAAGGTAAACCACAGGATATGGCACCAGCTGTGTATGTCTTGGACAAGGTAAAAATAAAAAGAATTTTGCGAGGTCTTGTCACATGTGAGATTCCCACATGGATTTGCTTCCAACCCTGAAAGGAGAGTCAGTGCAGATGGAAACAAGGTACAAGGGTTGAAAACTCATGACTGCCACGTCCTACTTCAAAGGGTTTTACCTGTTATCCTTAGAGGATTGGGCCGCCCTGACTTATACAGAGCAGTTGCAGAGTTGGGACAATTCTTCAGGGAACTTTGCAGTAGGAATATCAGGATAGATGCTTTCGAGCATCTTAGAGAAAAGATACCAACTATCCTATGCGACCTTGAGAAGATATATCCTCCAGCCTTCTTTGATGTGATGGTGCATTTGGTTGTTCATCTACCTGATGAGGCACTACTTAGAGGTCCAGTACAGTATGGCTGGATGTACCCTATTGAAGGCAGCTAGGCACTTTCAAGGGCTATGTTAGGAACAGAGCTAGACCCGAGGGTTCCATTGCAGAGGCCTACATTGCTACAGAAGCGTTGACATTCTGCTCAAAATACATCGAAACAGCTGATCAGCTTAGCAAAGAGGTGGGTGAAGACAATCTCGGGCTCAATGTTTTCGATTATTCTTTTCGAGTTACAGGGAAGAGTCGACAAGAGGACAAACCTAAAGATTTGGACAAAATGGTTTTGGTATGTGTTGAATATCTGTCCTGAGATACTACCTTATATCAAGTAAGTGCAGTATTGGCAGCTTATACATCATAATCTACTAAACTTGCAGCACATTCTTATATATTTAGATGTTTGACGTGATCACTATGTTGTGCAGCATCTACAAAGAGGAGTTACTGCCGCAAAATCCAAGAAACATTGACAAACCGGTTATGGCGGGATTTGCGAAATGGTTCAAGAACCATGTAGCTTTTGAAGTGCACTGTTAGTTTTTTTAATATATTGAGTACATAAGATGATCAGCTTGTCTATTTTCTAACCATAGGTTAAGAAGATGCGGGAGGATGGGTAGGCAGTTGATGATGCCCTTTACTCACTAGCAATGGGTCCTGATACTCGGGTAAGACATTATGAATCTTGCATTGTTTGAGATGTGCGCTACAACACCCTTGCACGAGACGAAGGCAGGAAGACACAAAACAGTGCCATCATGAGCACGGATACGTATGACAAAGAGACAACTGAAATGTATGCTAACATAACAGACATTATTCAGTTGCAGTATATCTCCAGTTTCGAGGATCATCGGTGTGTGTTTCTGTTGTGCTGTCATTGGTATAACCTGTTTTCCAGGATCGCAAAACCCCAAGTTGATGATTATTTCAAATCCATCAATGTCAAGGCGGCGTACCAGACCAACGAGCCTTTTATTTTGGCAAATCAAGCAACACAGATATTTTTCTTGGAAGACACATTTGCACGTAGCGATGACTGGAGAGTATTGCAAAGGTTTGAGCAGAGGAATTCGTTTAATGAAGTTGCACAACAAGATGATGCTTACACTGATCCTGATGTACAAGATAACACAGATGTTCCTAATATCTTTGAGAACCATCACGTCAATGACGCTGGCGAAAAGATTGCCTGTCGTGCTGTGGACATACAAGAGTTGATCAAGAAGAAGCCAACGTTCAAGGACGTTGAGGACGAAGACGAAGAAGACACCGTGGGGAATTTTGATTCAGACTGATACACATGGCGAAGATGTTGACACTACTGCTGCGGATGATGATTACATTGCTTTTGTCGTATTTTCCTGTTAGAAGACGTTTTTTATCTACTATGTGAAATTGTGTTTGCTATGACAACTGAAACCTGATGAACATGTTGTTTAGTATTTTGTTGTGAGAACATCACTTGTTATGTATGCTGATTTGTGTTTGGTGATTGTATGACAACTAACACATGATGACATTGTTGTTTAGTTGTACTCATATTTGGCTGTGAAACTTGAATTTGATGACATAGTTTGCTGTTGGACTACGCCCAGTCTGCTACATAGGTTTCATTCATTACCAGTTTCAGCAAAGTGCTCATGTCGTAGCCACTGAATACATCACGAGTGCTACATACACTGCAAATAAAGAGACAATCATCCTACAGAGCACATCGATTTTGCCCATTATCTTCACAAGCTCTTTCATCTCCTCATTGCTGTCAAGGCCGTTCAGCAGCTGTTGCTTCGCCATGATCAGAGGAACTGCATCTTTAACCTTCTGCTCTGCATCTTCCTCTTCTGTCATTCCTTCAGTTACTTGTCCAACACCCCAACCTGCTAGTATTGGGATACCTCGGCTAACCAAATAATCAGCGTAGTTGCATTCCCCACCATCAGCAACTTCCCAGAAATACAAATCACACGAATCCTCCCTTTTATGCACGAATCAAATTGGTAGATCATCAAGCAAACTATTAAAAAAATCAACAACTGAAAGTAGCAAAACAACACTTAAACATATTATTACCCCATGATTCGGGCATTTGTAGAAGACTCGGCCAGGGTTGCGGATTTTGGTTGAGACGCGACGGATGACTCTGTGTGATTTGTAGCAGTGGCACCACACCAACGGCAGCGGGTTGCGATGAGCAATCGGTTGCGGTGCGCGTGCCGGCAAGGGTGTGATGAGACCCACAGGCGATGGTATGGGTTGCGACTTGGCGCATATCTGGTTGTTGCCTGCTGAAGAGCAGGTGGATGAGCAGCCAGCGGACATGGTTGATGCGGCCAGAGCTTCTGATGCTAGGCACAGTAAGTAGAGAAGAGGAGAAGCGAACGTTGGATATGTCAGTTTCATTACTTGCAGAGTAGCATAGCACCATATATAGTCATAGTCTAGGTTTGGATTCGAACCAGCTACATGAGCACATCTTTCTTTTTCTAAAACTCGGCAATGTCTCATTACTGGTACACTAGCTTGTTCTGTATGCCTTCCCAAGTCTTTGATTTTCTTTCCCTTTTTTGCCAGGAAGGAAGGAGGACAAAATTGAGAGTTCCTGGGACTCGAACCCAAGACCTCTCGGTTGAAACCAAGGGTGCTAGTCACTTATGTGGCGAACATTCCTTGTGAGGAGGACGGCAGATGAACGCATTTTCCTCGCAGTTTTCTTCCTATATATAAAAAAGTATGCTACTTGGTGTCTACTTAGTCAACAAACGATTGTGCCAACCTTGACCATTGGATTGACATTCAACGTCTGTCGTGTTTCTTCAATCTCTTCTTCCTCGAGCCGCCAAAGCCAAACCAGCGCCGGCGGGACCGCCAGCTCCCGCCTCCCACGGCTGGCTGTGATCTGCCCCAGCTCCTGTTCATTCCTGTCCGAGGCCTCACCGTCGTCCTCCTCCTTGGTTCGCTCGTCGCGGCGCTGCCCTCTGGTGTTGTCAACATGGTCAACAACTGAGAGGAATAAGGAGATGACTGTACATGGTGAGGATGACAGTAAGGACCCAGCAGCGCGCGCAGTAATTTTGATTTTTCGGGACGGAGAAGGGTATAAACTGGGTTGTGCAGGACCCGTGGCCCGTCTAGCCCAGGCTTTTGTTTCATATGTTTAGCCCATGACCAGCCCTGTTTGTTTTTTTCCTTTTTGAAAATTGCTAGCCAACTATTTTGTTTTTTGCAGAATAACCAACGTAGGCCTACTTGCTTTTCTACGCCCTGCTGGGCCGGAAATCTTTCAAGACGAGGAGGGACGCATTTTGCCCATAAAATGGGATATAAAATGAAAAAATACAGCAAACAGACAATTAGTTCAAAATATTGTTTTCTTTCATATTTTGATATTTTAAATTTCATTGTTTTTGTGCGGGTAAAATTTCATTGAATTTAAATTAAGGTATATTTAGATTTAAAATTAATTTGAATCTGGCTAGAAATTTCCGGCTGTATGCTGTTTGGGATAGATTTGGAGGCTGACTTGTGGGTCTACTAGGTTGACGTGTACTTTGGCTTTGTTAACTTAGTCCACAAACGATTCTAGCAGCAGTGACTGTTGGATGTTAATCCAACGGCCGTGATGCTTCTTCAATATCTGATCTTCTTGCTCCAGCCGCCCAAACCAGCTCCGGTGGGACTGCCTGCTCCCGCCTCCCGTGGCCGGCTCTGCTCCCGCACAGGCCGCACCGCCTCACCCTACTTCATTGCTGGCCAGGCCATTCCTCTACTCACCCACACCTCCTGTTATTTTCTGGCGACGGCAGCCGGACCAGTGAACCTTCATACTCCCCACTGCGTGGGCAACCATTGCCGAGTCTTCCCCGGCTCCCTGTTGTTCCCTTCCGAGGCCTCGCCGTCGTCCACCGCGATGGTGCTCTTGGCGCCGCCTGGTCAACTTGGTCAACGAACGACATCCATCGGCCGTGGACTGTACGCGCAAAATAATGATTCCTCCACCTGATAGCTGGGACCCACCAGAAGGACCTCTGTATTTCGCGAAAAAAACGTTCCCCCCGCTGAAATGTCGGACCCACCAGCTATATCTTCGCATGCAAGGAAGTGCCTCCTTATTACGCATAAAAAAATGAATACCCCTGCTAGCTGGGTCCCACCATAGTGGGAGGATGACTTGTGGGCCAACAAAGTTGACGGGAACGGAGGGCTTTGTCAACTTAGTCAATATGAACGACTGTAACTCTAGTGACCGTACAATGTCTATCCAACGGCCATAGTGCTTCTTCAACCTCTGGTCTTCTTGCTCCAGCCGCCCAAAGCAGCGTCGGTCGTGCCGCATGCTCCTGCCTCCCGTGGACGGTTGTGCTGTCGCAGAGGCCTCACCGCCCCCTACTATTCCCACCGCTGGCCAGGCCCTGCAGCGACGGCAGCCTCACACCGCAGCCGAACCAGTGAACCCTCGTACTCCTCTCCGCGCGGGCTTTCGCTGCGGCGTCTTCCCCAGCTCCGCATCATCCCCATCCTAGGCCTCGCCGTCGTCCACCGCCGTGGTGCTCTCCGTGCGGTGTGGTCAACGTGGTCAAGGAACGACTTCCATCGGAAGAGTGCTGTACATGGAGAGGCTGACAGCTGGGTCCACGGCCACAACCCAGTTTTTTGTGATTTGCCAAGTAAGTCGCTTTGTCAGGCCTGTTGGGCTGCAAATCTTTCAAGACGAGGAGAGCTTTCATTCTGCTGGCCGAGAAAATGGCCCATCAGTAATGAGAAATGGGTTGTACATTTTTAAAACACATCAAACTGGCAATTAGTTTCAAATATCTTTTTTTTCATTTCAAGATTTTAAATTATATTAATTTTTATGCATGGAGAATTTGTTGGATTTTATATTTATATACATTTATTTTTAAAATCAGTTTGAATGTGAGTCAAAATTTCGGGATTAAAAACAGTTCGGACCGCGCCGAAATATGCAAAATTTCGTATAATTTTTTAACCGTGGCCACAATTTGGGCTGTAATGCTAACAAAAAGAACATGGGCTCCAAAAAAACCCTTAAGAATTAGCAAATGGGCTGAAAATTATTAGAAATAATGGTAGATGGGTTGTATGCTATTTTCCATAGATTTGAGGCTTTCCTCAAAAAAAGGTTGACGCACAAGCAGTGACTGTTGGATGTCCATCCAACGGTCGTCGTGCTTCTTCAATCTTTGCTCTTCCTGCTCCAGCCGCTCAAATAAGCGCCGGTGGGACTGCCTGCTCCCTCCTCCCCGTGGCCGGCTGTGATGCCGCGTAGGCCTCACCGCCCCACCGTACTCCCATCGCTTGCCTAGCCATCCCTCTACTCACCCACACCTGCTGTTATTCTCCGGCGACGGCAGACGAACCAGTAAACCCTCATACAGTCATACTCCCCTCCGCGTGGGAAACAACTGCCGAGTCTTCCCTGCCTCCGTGTCGTTCCCTTCCTAGGCCTCGCTGTCGTCCACCGCCTTGGTGCTCTCGGTGCGGCCTGGTCAAGATGATCAACGACCGACATGCATCTGAAGTGGACTGTACGTGGAGAAGCCGATAGCTGGGTACACGGCCGAACGCAAGGAAATGCCTCCTTATTATGCGCAAAATAATGATTCCTCCACCTGACATCAGGGACCCACCGAAAGGGCCTCTGTATTTCACGAAAAAAACATTACCGCCGCTGACAGCTCGGACCCACCAGCTATATCTTCGCACGCAAGGATGTGCCTCCTTATTACGCAACAAAAATGAATACTCCCCCTGTTAGCTGGGACCCAGTATAGTGGCAGACTGACTTGTGGGCCTACTAAGTTGACGGGGACGGAGGGTTTTGTCAACTTAGTCAATATGCACGATTCTAGCTCTAGTGACCGTACAATGTCCATCCAACGGCCATAGTGCTTCTTCAACCTCTAGTCTTCTTGCTCCAGCCGCCCAAAGCAGCGCCGGTCGTGCCTCGTGCTCCTGCCTCCCGTGGCCGGCTGAAATGCGGCGGAGGCCTCACCGCCCCCTACTACTCCCACCGCTGGCCAGGCCATCCCTCTACTCCCCCACACCCCCCGTTACTCTGCGGCGACGTCAGCCTCACACCGCAGCAAACCAGTGCCCTCATACTCCTCTATGCGTGGGTATCCACTGCCGCATCTTCCCCGGCTCCATGTCGTCCCCTTCCTAGGCCTCGCCGTCGTCCACCACCCTGGTGCTCTCGGCGTGGCGTGGTCAACATGGTCAACATGGTCAAGGAACGGCTTCCATCGGACGTGGATTGTACGTGGAGACGCTGACAGCTGGGTCCACAGCCGCAGCAAGGAAGTGCCTCCTTATTACGTACAAAATAATTATTCCTCCACCTAACAGCGGGGACCCACCGGATGGACCACCGTATTTCGCCCCCTGACTGCTGGGACCCACCAGCTACATCTTCACACGCAAGGAATTGCCTGACAATCGGGACCCACCTAGTCGAAGCATACGTAGCGTTGTCATAGTAGAGGCATGCACGTGTCGTAGTAGAGGCGGCCAGGGTGCAAGAAAGAAAATACAGCCACGTATGTGTACATACGGGCGGGGTCTTGAACGCCTACTCGCGCATATGTATGACCAGGGCTCGTGTACGTGGCTGGGTCGGAACGGAGAAACAGCGTCGTCGTCGTGTTCATGGGGAGGTAACGGAATGCGTCGTGTTCATGGGGAGGCAATGGAATGTGCCGTGTTCACCGGGGAGGCAACGGAATGCGTCGTGTTCATCGGGAGGGCTTGGACGGAACAGGCGATGGAAATGAGGCCTGGCGTACCGCAGAACGGAGGAAACGGACTTGTGTTCGATCGGCCACGTTTGAAACGGGATCCTGTTCATCGGGAGGGGTGTGGCATACCGCAAAACGGAGGAAACGGACCTCCTACGGTCGAAACGGGGGTCCTATTGATCGGGAGGGGTGTGGCATACCGCAAAACGGAGGAAACGGACTTGTGTTGGAGCGCTACGGTCGAAACGGGGGTCCTGTTCATCGGGAGGGGTGTGGTGTACCGCAAAAACGGGACTCCACGGGATACTGTTCATCTCCACCGTCGACTCCCTCCAGCCTCCACGAGCTACTGTTCATCCACCGTCGACCTCCTCCAGCCTCCACCTGCGACTGTTCATCCACGGGCTCGTGTTTATCGAGCCTCCACCGCGCGCTACTCCACCGGCTACTGTTCAACCAGCCCTCTCCACGGGCTCCTGTTCAACCACCCCTCCACGGGCTACTGTTCATCCTACCCTCCACCGTCTACTGTTCATCTTGCCCTCCACGGGGTGGTCCTGTTCATCCAGCCCCAACCGACTCGATCGATCGAGGTCCTGTTCATCCAGAGGCAACTCCACGGGGTCCTGTTCATCCACCCCCACCCAGGACTGTTCATCCACCCCCCCCCCCCCCCGCAACGCTCACTGTTCATCCAGAGGCAGCATCGATCGGCTTCAGTTAGCAGCAGTAGCGAAGGAATTGCTCGATCGGGTTCAGTTAACAGCCATCGATCGATCGCTCGGGTTCAGTAATGCGTAGCCTGCAGTGCAATCGCTCGGGTTCAGTTAGAGCCCAATGCCTCGCTCGGGTTCAGTTAGAGCCAATGCCTCGCACACGCGCGCGTACGTGTACGAGAGAAACGCGCATCGCTTGGCCCCCGACCTCCCACCGTAACCGGGAACTCCCCAAAATTTTCCTCGCCCTCACTTCTACCACGGTTTTTTCGTCATGGACGGCCCAAAGAATATCATGCACCTGCGTCTCCGACCCGCCCAGGATGAAAACCCATTTTCTATCATGATTTTTTGTCATAGAAGTAGGATCCCACCACATCTATGATGATACCGGGTTTTGTCACAATTATCGTCATAGAAGTGTCATATGAATGACAGAAAAAAAAATTGTTCGACCCAAAATGTCACGGATGTGTCTTTCTTTGTAGTGATGATGGTGAAGATTACCTCATAGGAGGCTTAAAATTTTATGGGCACGTGTTCAAAAACAACGCACAATACCCTAGAAGAAAATTCCTTTAAGAAGGTTGTCCAATATCACGTTCATAAAGAAACATGAATTCTGGTCGGATCCGTATTCGCGCAGAAAACAAATCCGAAAAGTGATGCAGTAATCGGAAGGTTCCCGGAGTTTGGCCGGTCAGATCGAGCTGAAATTTTAGGGCTGGTAGATATAGGAATTCCACAGCCGATCAATGGTTGGATCTTTGAAAGGACGTCCGAGCTAGGTGCTGGAGACCATGCCCTAAACTCATCCAGATTCCCGTCCAGATTTGACAGGGCTCCGGTATATCATAGATTGCTAGAGATTCCTCCATCGGTACTCGATGAAATTTTGCATGGCTGTTTTAGACTCAATTCCACGCAATTCGACCAAAGGAATCGTCGAAGCTATGCTTTAGGAGGTGGTGGCAGCGGATACAAGTTCGCTGTTCGGAAAAACAGCACGGTCGCCCGAGGGCAATGTTGAAGTTGAGCCCCCGAGCTCCATGGATGATTCCTCCATGTTCTTAATAGAGATCAGAGTTGATGTTGATGAAGGCCCTCATCCGAACATGATGATTGGAGGTGGGGCATAGTCCTTGGTCAAGCAAAGGTGACCAGTCGAAGCGGCGACGAAGACACCGACGTCGCAGTTGATCTGCTGACGAGCCATCGATCCTTTGCCGACCACACACCGGAACTCTTAATGAAAGCACCAATGTCGGTGTCAAAACCGGCGGATCTCGGGTAGGGGGTCCTGAACTATGTGTCTAGGATCGATGGAAACAGGAGACGAGGGACACGATGTTTACCCAGGTTCGGGCCCTCTCTATGGAGGTAAAACCCTACATCCTGCTTGATTGATATTGATGAATATGGTTGTTACAAGAGTGGATGTACCACAAGATCGTAATGGCTAAACCCTAGAAGTCTAGCCTATGTGGGTATGGTAATGAGTATATGTGGTCTAAAACCTAAGGGTATGATGAATAATATCATAATAATCTATTGACTAGCTTGGCCTCGGCTTATATAACGTACCAGAGCCTAGGATAACAAGAGTCCTAGTCGAATACGTCGGTGGAGAGGAGTCCTTGTCTTGATCACCAAGTCTTGTGGAATCTTCCTCGTATATGTCTTCGGCTGTCCGAACTGGCCCACGAGTAAACGACCATGGGGGTCCTCAGCCCAATCCAACTGATCGGGAGACGATGTGGTGAGTACCCCCTAGTCTAGGACACCGTCAAGCGCCCCACCTTATCCTGACCACTATGCTCCCTGTTGCTATCTTGCGCCCACAGTTTTGGCCCAGATCTGTTTTTTCCCTCTGGATGAATTTAGCTATTATTCCAGTGTTAAACAGACTTGCAGAAAAACCCCCTAGAATTCATGCATCTAATAACTCATCAACCGTGCATCGGATTAAAATGTTTTATATAAGCAAAATGCTTAGAATTTGGTCTAGCTTCATAATATGGTGTTTTCATTCATGTTCAAAATGTTTGAAATGTTGTTTGTTTAAATTTGCTCTAATAACATGTTAAAATGTTTTTTTCATAACTAAATAACCGTAGGTCGGTTTTAAATAATCTTTATATGTTTGCATTACTTTGCATATATTATCTTGGTGCCATTACTTTGCATGTTTAACAACTATAAAATATGCTTTAGGGTAGAACAATACTGAGGGAGTCCTGGATTAGGGGGTCTTCGGACAGCCGGACTATATCCTTTGGTCGGACTGTTGGACTATGAATACACAAGATTGAAGACTTCGTCCTGTGTTCGGATGGGACTTTCCTTGGTGTGGAAGGCAAGCTTGGCAATATGGATATGTAGATCTCCTCCCTTGTAACCGACTCTATGTAACCCTAACCCCTCCGGTGTCTATATAAACCGGAGGGTTTAGTCCGTAGAACAACATACAATCATACCATAGGATAGCTTCTAGGGTTTAGCCTCTACGATCTCGTCGTAGATCAACTCTTGTAATACTCATATCATCAATATCAATCAAGCAGGGCGTAGGGTATTACCTCAATCAAGAGGGCCCGAACCTGGGTAAACATCATGTCCCCTGCCTCCTGTTACCATCCGCCTTAGACGCACAGTTCGGGACCCCCTACCCGAGATCTGCTGGTTTTGACACCGACATTGGTGCTTTCATTAAGAGTTCCACTGTGCCATCACCATAAGGCTCGATGGCCCCTTCGATCATCGGTAACGATGCGGTCCAGGGTGATGTTTTCCTCCCCAGACAGATCTTCGTATTCGGTGGCTTCGCATTGCGGGCCAATTCGCTTGGCCATTTGGAGCAGATCGAGAGCTACGCCCCTGTCCATCAGGTCAGGTTCGGAAACTTAAACTACACTGCCGACATCCGCGGAGACTTGATCTTCGAGGAATTCGAGCCCATGTCAGGTGTGCCGCACAATCACGACGAGTATGACGTAACTCTGCCATCGGACAGTGTTCGGGAGATCGCATTTGCAACTACTCCGTCCTTCAATCCGAAGCAAATTGCGCCATCCGAGGACGGAGGGATAGACCCCGCCATGGAGGCCGCACTCTTAGTGGCAATGGAGCCGGATGCTGACTTCACCCCATACGAGAGCCGTGTCGTCGAACCACTGGATTCACCTCCGGCCATAGACTCTGAACCGCCTGCATCCGTGCCTATCGAATGCGATTGGGCGCCGATCATGGAGTTCACCTCCGTGGATATCTTTCAGCACTCGCCTTTCGGCGACGTGCTAAATTCATTAAAGTATGTCTCCTTGTCAAGAGAACCTTGGCCGAACTATGTCCGGCTAGAATGGGATGCAGACGATGAAGAAATTCGCTGCCCACCCACCACCCACTTAGTAGCCTCTGTCGACGATTTAACCGACACGCTCGATTTCGACTCTGCAGACATCGACGGCATGGACGACGATGCAGGAGAGGAATAAGAACTAGTGCCCACAGGGCACTGGACATCCACTTCACCACATGACATATACATGGTGGATACACCCAAAGAAAATGATGATGAGGAACGGGAGGAGACAGTGGAGGATGACCCCTCCAAGAAGCAAACAAAGCGTCGGCGTAGGCGCCACTCCAAATCCCGCCTCGGCAAAAATAGCGCAAGAGAAAATAATACTCTAGTCGACTCAAGAGGAAACGACGACCTCATTGCCCCGGCGGCAGAGCACGATGAAGCTGCAAACGGCGAACACAGTACGGATCCGACGCCCGAACATGGCGATGCCGAGGATAAACCTCATCAAACCCCCTCTGGGGAGGAAAACAGTCCGGACGAAGATGCACACATCATCCCGGAAACAAACTTGGAGCAAGAGAACCTCCGTAGAAGGCTTATTGCCACAGCGAGAAGTCTGAAGAAGCAGAAGCAAAGGCTTAAGGCCAAACAAAATACGCTCAACAACAGGTGGAACAAAGTGCTCGACAAGAAAGAAAAGTATGGTGGAGGTTACCACACAAAGATCTATCCAAAGCGCAAACTATTACCCGAATTCGACGATGAGGCCTTAGAGCCCATATAGCCGAAAAATAAAACGGCCAACCGGCCGGATCAACCACCGTGTGACCGCAATAGAGCGGCTAACAAGGTTGCACATAAGTCAACACACGATCTATGTGAGGACTTGCGCCAAAAATCCAGTATGACCAGATCCATCTATCGATCTAGGAAGCGCGCTCCGGCACAAAATCAAAATCGAATACTACAACCGTCCGAACACCATGATACATCCAAATACAGAGGTGCCGCACACCCCTATGTTTCATCGATGAGGTGCTGGACCACGAATTCCCAGAAGGATTCAAACCAGTGAACATAGAAGCGTACGACGGGACCACAGACCCTGGGGTCTGGATTGAGGACTTTATCCTCCACATCCACATGGCTCATGGAGACGATCCCCATGCCATCAAGTACTTGCCCCTCAAGCTTAAAGGACCAGCTCGGCACTGGCCGAAAAGCCTCCCCGAAAACTCAATTGGAAGTTGGGAGGAGCTCGAGGACGCTTTTCGGGCTAATTTTCAAGGGACCTATGTCTGACCTCCGGATGCAGACGATTTAAGTCATATAATTCAACAACCCGGAGAGTCAGCCCGAAAGCTTTGGAACAGTTTTGTCACTAAGAAGAACCAAATCGTCGACTGCCCGGACGCCGAAGCCTTAGCAGCTTTCAAGCACAGCGTCCGAGAAGAATGGCTCGCCAGACACCTCGGCCAAGAAAAACCGAGAACAATGGCAGCCCTGACAAGCCTCATGACCCGCTTTTGTGCGGGCGAAGATAGCTGGTTAGCCCGCAGTAGCACCAGCGACCCAAGCACATCCGATGTCGGGGATGGAATGGAAAACCACGACGTAGTAAAACCAAGCGTCGAAATAAAGAACACATCCCAGATAATATGTCGGTCAACGCTGGATTCAGGGGCTCTCAGCCAGGTCAGCGGAAAAAGACTTTCAAAGGCATGAGAGATGGACCGTCTAGCCTAACCAAGATCCTCGACAAACTATGTCAGATCCATGGCACCCCCGACAAACCTGCAAATCACACCCACAAAGAATGTTGGGTCTTCAAGCAGGCTGGTAAGCTAAACGCCGAACACAAGGCGGTAGGGGAGACACGAAGTGAAGACGAGGACGAACCTCGCCAGCAAAGCACTAGAGGACAGAAAAAATTCCCACTAGAGGTTAAAATAGTAAACATGATCCATGTGACGAAGAGGAGAAGCAAACATGCACTCCGAGGATTACGCGTCATAAAGGCCGTCACCCCTAAGTTCAACCCCTGGTTGGCTTGCCCGATCACTTTTGATCGCGGGGATCACATGAAAAGCATCCGGCCTGAAGGATTGGCTGCCTTGGTGTTAGACCCAATAATAAATGGATACCACCTCACACGAGTCCTTATGGACGGTGGCAGTAGTCTAAATCTGATATATCAGGACACAGTCCGCAAAATGGGGATAGACCCGACAAAAATAAGCCACAGTAATACTACCTTCAAGGGAGTAATACCAGGCCCAGAGGCCCACTGTACGGGCTCTCTATTACTAGAGGTTGTATTCAGTTCTCCCGACAACTTCCGAAGTGAAAAGTTAACTTTCTACATCGCTCCATTCCGAAGTGGCTACCAAGCACTACTCAGAACAGCGGCTTTCGCTCGTTTTAATGCAGTACCGTATTACGCTTCTCTCAAGCTTAAGATGCCCGGTCCACCTGGCACCATCATAGTTAGTGGAAATATTGAGCATTTTATACGCGCGGAAGAATGTGCGGCGGCCTTAACAGCCAAGCACTAGACGGCCTCACCAACCAGAACAAATGACAGGTCGTCAAGACCACGGACACGGTTAGACGAGTCCGACGCATCACTACACATGAGATTGGTTTGATGGTTAAACCCTCATCAACGGTACCAGGGGCTTCCCGCGTGTTATCATGGCTAGTTCGGCTCAACTTGACTTACCTTGAATTTCAATGGTTTATTGATAATAACCAATTTTCTGGCACGACAACTTTCACCTAAGTTCTTCTCTTTTACAGATGATAATCGTGCTATACCCGTCCAGGACACGACACAACAGAGACACAGGCGCAGACGTGCAGTAGGGAGCCGCTCAAAGGTTTCTTTTCAGATTAAGACCTTGCGTAAACCTTTTTACTGTCTCTTGTTGTTTACATCCTCTGGATACTCAATACAACCGAGAAGGATGCTGACATTATTGGCATGTGGCCACGTCAGGACACTGCACATACCTGGACACTCGGGGTTTATTATTAAGGGCATTGTTCAGCCCGGCATATATTATAAAGACAGAATACTTTAGGGAGTGTTCGGCGTCACGAGTTTGACCTTATATGCATCAGCTCTGAATCATGTCTTTGGTCAAATGTTGGGTTTTCCTGGCTCCCGTGTTTTGCTACCTTACGTTCTGCTCTATCGGCTGAGGCGGCACTAGGAGAACTACTGCAATTGTGCCCTGGTTCATCCGGATGAGCACCTCAGTAGAGAAAGCCGAGAACTGACTGTCATGATAAAGCGCGACACTGGTCAACCACTCGATGACTTAGCGGAATCTTCGGGATTCCTCTGCATTAACGAAGGGACGTTTCCCGGTCATGTACGTACGCGTCCCGTATTCGGACGAGCACGGAAGTACCAGGGCTATATAATAGTCCCACCGTCAAACTCCTATGGCTAAGTGAAAGTGTTAAAGCAATATAGTCGGATTGCCTCGTTCGCTGCGCTACCACCTCCTTCATTGACCAAGACGTTGGATCAAGTGTGAATACGCATTTTTTGTGAACACCCCCGCATTATATGCGTGGGGGCTGAAGCTGACGACTGCAATCTTTCAGGTTATATACATATATACATAAACGGTCGCACAGGAGGCATCATAATACTTTCAGGCAAAAGTATAAACACAGCCTTCATAATTTAATAAAATATTGTTTTTACAATAGGAATACATGTCACTATAACATAATATTCTTCGAGCATTGCGCCTCTATCGAACGAGCGCCTTCAAGGACCTCGTCAAAGTAGTGCTCGGCAGCTACTCGGCCTAGGGCCGAACCCTGTGTTGCAATAGTGGTGGCCTCCATCTCTGCCCAGTATGCCTTGACACAGGCAAGTGCCATCCGCGCACCCTCTATGCACGCCGACCTCTTCATAGCGTCGATATGCGGCACAACACCAAGGAATTGTTGCACTAAACTAAAGTAACTATTCGGCCTTGGCCCTTCCGGCCACAGATGATCCAGAACAGACCTCATGGCAAGTCCAGACAACCTATGGAGCTTGGCCCACTCGGCCATTCGCTCATTCAACAGCAGCGGACGCACTGGAGCATGGAACTTTGACCAGAACAGCTTTTCCACTTCATGATCTTTTTTATCCTTCAAGAACTCGGCCGCATCAGCAGCACTTGCTGCCAAATCCATGTATGCGTCTGCAGAACTCAATAGTTGATCAAGAGGAGCATACTTTGGATCTCTGAACTTAGTCCGCAACAAAAAGGGCTTCCCAGCCGCAATATCTGCAGCTTGACGCAGCTCCTCCTTCGTCGCTCTGATTTTGGAGCGGGCTTCCTTGGCTGCTACCAGGGCCTTCTCCAGGTCCGTTGCCTTCGCTCGGCTTTCTTTTTCAAGAAGCTGGTAACGGTCAGCGACATCTTTCAACTCAACGGCCATCTTGGCTATTCTTTCCTTGCTCTGGCAATGCGCGGCCTGTTCGTCCCTCACCTCTTCGACCGCCTTTAGAGCGGCTGCATCGCTATTCATTGCTTGTTCCTTGGCTCGGGCAAGTTCTGCTCGAAGGGTCTCCACGGTGGCAGCTCCATCTGCAGTCACAACATATTAAAGATACTGGCATCATGCTCCTCTTACTATGTGTTTATCATCCGAGAAATCACTTACCATGTGCCTCGTCAAGTCGCTTGTTGACAAGCACGATGTCGGCATCTGCCGCATCAAGCTGCCGCTTTAGCTCGGCAAACTCATCAGTCTGGCTAGCCACCGGACCTTCAGCTACCTGAACATAAAGGCGGTCTGGTTATTACCTGGGAATATGATCCTCTGTTTGCCGCCGTTTTCAACGGCAACCAGAGTCTCAGGGGCTACTATCTGCATAGGGCACACCTAACATGTGCGGTACTGTCAAAAATATACACTATTTCACGTACCTCAAAGCCTTTCAGCAGACTCATGGAAGCTTCATGCAAGCCGCTTTCGGTGGAAGAAATCCTTTCAATCACCATACCTATTAGCGTACGATGCGCTTTTGAGATGGTCGCTTGCTCCAGAAGATCCTTCAGTGCGTCCGACCGCACACTGTACGGTTCTAGACTCTTTCTGTTGCTCTCTTTAGGAGCCGAATACTGAGTTCTTCGGGTGGCCAAAGGATTACCCTCTGGCCTTGGCGGATCAGGAGAAACCCTCCGCGACGACACTTCAGGATCGCCCGCCTCATGAGGCGGGTTGGCTGGGGGAGGCGTTTCGCTCTCCATCATCTTTGGAAGAAGATCCCCTGAAAACGAACTCTGTCGAGAAGGGCTATGATCCGAACTGCAAGATATATTATTCGGTTATTATCTTCAGAAGTAATGTAAGATATTTTTACTATTAAGTACCTTTTCACTTATAGCTCGGTAGAGGGCTGATCCCCTTGTGGACACTGTGCGGCAAGGATACCCTCCAAGGTAGGACCCTCTGGCGAAGATTTCTTCCCCCGTTTGGAAACCTTTGTTTCCGGGTCTTCAGAGGTGGTCCTCTTCCTTCCTTGGGGAAAGGGGATTTCAGATTCTTCTCCCTGGGTGTCCTCCTTCGCGGAGGCGCTAATTCCCCCGGTTTGGATGAATGATGTGTGAGGCCTGCTTTCATCCTCTTTATTCCCCCCTTCATCTTCCCCTGAGGGCGCCTGCCAAGTCGTCGGCTCGAGCATTCTGTCTAGTACTGGATTGGCCAAGCCTTCAGGAAGGGGGGCCGAACACCTGATCATCTTCGCCTTTGTTATCCAATCCTGGTCAAAGAGCGACTTTTCATAATGATGTTATGATAAATAGAAAGACATTGTGTTAGGCCATGGGATTACTTACTTGGGTATAGGGGCGATTACAGCTCATACCCGCATCCTCGGTGGTGTCCGGACACTCTATTTGGGGTCCGAAGAACAATTTTTACATATCTTCGAGTGTCATGCCGAGGAAGTGCTGAATAGTTCACGGTCCATCCGGGTTGAATTCCCACATATGGAGGAGTCGACGTTTGCAAGGATGGACTCAATGAACTAGCATGACTTGCATTACCTTGACCAGGCTGACATCTCTCTGAAGGAGATCTCGGATGCGACTCTGCAATATCGGCACATCATTTACTAGCCCCCAGTTCAGCCCCTTGTTGATCCATGATGTCAGTTGTGGTGGAGGGCCCGAGCAAAAGGCAGGGGTAGCTACCCACTTGGCACTTCGGGGAGCTGTGATATAAAACCACTCCCGTTGCTATAAACTAGACACCTCTGGGAAGGAGCCCTCTGGCCGCAGAACATCGGCACTTTTGCTTATTGCGGCACCTCCGCACTCTGCGTGACGCCCCTCGATCATCTTCGGCTTCACATTGAAAGTCTTGAGCCACATGCCGAAGTGTGGGGTAATGCGAAGGAAGGCCTCACACATGATGAACGACGAGATGTGAAGGAGGGAATCTGGGGCCAGATCATGGAAATCCAGTCCATAATAGAACATGAGCCCCCTAACAAAGGGATCCAGAGCGAGGCCTAGCCCTCGAAGGAAGTGAGAGATGAACACAACACTCTCGTTGGGTTCAAGAGTGGGGATGACCTGCCCTCGGGCAGGCAGCCTGTGCGAGATTTCAACGGTCAGATACCTGGCCTCTCTCCACTTCTTGGTGTCTTCCTCTATGGCAGAGAAAGGCATCCACCGACCTTGGAGGTTTGATCCGGACATGGTTGAAGGTCCGAAGCGCCTGACCTGAGCCTTGGGTGCTGGAACTCGAGGCAGGGGAAGGATTTGATTGAGCACGAGAGGGAAAAAGGACAGGCCTCGGCCTCTTTATAAAGAGGATGAATATCAAGCGTCCTCCTCGTGGCCGTTTGGGACTTGCCTAAAATCGAGGAATCATACTAACAGGCACGATTGGGTTACCCCACGTCCGTATTGATGAGAACCCTGTAATAAGGGGGACACGATCTATGCTTTGACAAGACGTGTCAAGAAAACCGCCTCGCAATATGTGCAGTGCTAGTTAAGAAAAATGGTTCTAATAGAGACCGGGCCATGGCATGATGTCATGCTGTCAAAATGTGTCAGCAGATTAGATTTGTGGAAATATTATTCTCTCTACGGTGGTATGTGGAACTGTTTTGCAGAGCCGGACACTATCCTTGTGTTCAAAATCTTCCATGGAGTATTCGGAGGAGGAACCCGCCTTGCAATGCCGAAGACGAAACTGCACGCCGGACTCATCGTCATTGAAGCCTGGTTCAGGAGCTACTGAGGGAGTCCTGGATTAGGGGGTCTCCGAACAGCCGGACTATATCCTTTGGCCGGACTATTGGACTATGAAGATACAAGATTGAGGACTTCATCCCGTGTCCGTATGGGACTCTCCTTGGCGTGGAAGGCAAGCTTGGCAATACAAATATGTATATCTCCTTCCTTGTAACCGACTCTGTGTAACCCTAGCCCCCTCCGATCTCTATATAAACCGGAGGGTTTAGTTGGTAGGACAAGAACAATCAGACCACAGGCAAGCTTCTAGGGTTTAGCCTCTATGATCTCATGGTAGATCAACTCTTGTAATACTCATATCATCAAGATCAATCAAGCAGGAAGTAGGGTATTACCTCCATCGAGAGGGCCCGAACATGGGTAAACATCGTGTCCCCCGCCTCCTGTTACCATCCGCCTTAGACGCATAGTTCGGGACCCCCTACCCGAGATCCGCCAGTTTTGACACTGACATCGACCGTTGCGTTGCTTCTCTTCTCGCTCTTATTTTGCGTATATTAGCCACCATATATTCTTAGTGCTTGCTACAGCTCCACCTCACTACCTTCCCTTACCCATAAGCTTAAATAGTCTTGATCTCGCGGGTGTGAGATTGCTGAGTCCTCGTGACTCACAGATACTTCCAAATAGTTGCAGGTGCCGATGTTATCAGTGCAGGTGACGCAACCCATCTCAAGTGGGAGCTCGATGAAGATCTTGATCGCTGTTTCGTTTTGTTTCCTGTTGATTAGTAGTGGAGCCCAGTTGGGACGATCGGGGATCTAGCATTTGGGGTTGTCTTCTTTTATTTTGGTTCCATAGTCGGACCTTGATTGTATTCCGGATGATGTATGTTTAACTTGTTATTTGTGTGAAGTGGCAATTGTAAGCCAACTCTTTATCCCATTCTTATTCAATACATAGGATTGTGTGAAGATACCCCATTTGCGATTAAACCACCATGCAGTTATGTCTCTAAGTCGTGCCTCGACACGTGGGAGATATAGCCGCATCGTGGGTGTTACAAGTTGGTAATCAGAGCCATCCTCGACTTTGGAGCCCCCTGCTTGATCAAATCACTAACGTTGTTGAGTCTAGAACAAAATGTTTTGAGTCTTAGGATTATATATATCGGAGAGTAGGATTCTTTTTACTCCTCAGTCCCTTCGTCGCTCTGGTGAGGCCTCCTGATGTAGAATTTTTGACTTTTCTCACCTCAAATTTGATGAATATTTTTTTAGGATCACGCGGGTATCTTGGAATCGTTACGATATTCTTGTGATGAGAACATTGTTCTTGGTGCCTCCTGACATTTAGGGGTTGTGGCAGTGTCCCGTGGAGTTGAGCTCCGAGGTGTTGTCGTCACAATTTTATTGTTGCAGTTCTGGAATACCTGAGTTTCACCGACATCAAAAATCTCTTCTATGCAGTTGTTGGTGAGATAACCCAGACGCCGCCCAGTACTGTGGCGGGAGTTCGGGAGTATTGCCATAACTTGTATAACAGATGCTTTTTGAAGGTTGAGGTACACAATTTCCGAAGGTTTCTTGGTTATGTGTTGAAGGATGGATACAGCTAGATGTAGGAATTGTTAGTTTGGGTGAGATATTATGCTTCCCCTGTATCCCCAACACCTGATTGCATAACCAGAAAGTTTCGGGAGTTTATAGGTGGGAATTCAAGTATCTCGTAGGATTTCTTTCCAATAGACACATGATACGATATGGGGTCTATCATATGTTTGTTTCCGGCTTATTCTGCAAGCCAAATCCTTTGTTTTGTTTTGGTTTGTGGTATTCAAGTTGCTTCAATGTCAAATGTTGATTCCATACCTTCCCTATGCGGTGTTCTCACATTCCTATGTATATACTAATCCTTCTTGATCATTGAGATGGTCATGTTAATTCTTTTCTACCGGTGTGCTTCTCTTCAAGTGGATCCGGTCAATTTCAACATCTGCAAGATCAATTCTAAGTTCTCTCAACGGTGTTTGTTTCATCCCTCCCAAGTTGTCCTTGTTTTCCCACCCTCCCACCCTTTTTCTTCAAGGACTCAGATTTCTTAGTCAAGTATCCATCTTATTGATGTGAAGTCTCTTCATTCTTTTCCGTCAACGTTCTTATCCAGTGATTCTCAGGAAGATACTAACGGAGCCTCAAGTTCATCATTATTCGTTCTCTTTCTCCTCCGGTGGATTCAAGTCAAGCTTTGTCGATCATATCCTTTCCTAATTTCAAATGTTTTCTCATGCCGGTGCACCTCTTAATCATCCACTTCCCGCTATTCAATTGTTCTGGAGTGCCAAATATATCTCAGAAGATTCACGTTTCCATTCTTGATACGTTCAAGTTATTTCGAGATTGTTATCTCATTCAAGCCATTTAAATCAATCGGTGCAACCAAAAGATAGCATACGCGGTCTTCATGGCATCCCAGAAGCTACGACACTACTTCCAAGAATGTTCGATCATAGTGGCTTCCGAAGTACCACTCAATGACATAATAAACAACCGCGATGCTACTGGCCGGATTACCAAATGGGCCATTGAGCTCCTTCCATTCGACATAACATACAAACCACGTCGAACCACTAAATCCCAAGTACTGGTGGACTTCGTCGCCGAATGGACAGAGGCCGAACTCCCTAAAGAGTCCAGCACATATTCCAACTGGGTCATGTGTTTTGATGGTTTCAAAATGCTGGCAGGATTAGGAGCGGGCGTCATTTTAATGTCTCCCACTGGAGACATCATCCAGTACGTACTCCAAATATTATACACAGACTCCAATAACGCAGCCGTATACGAGGCCTTATTGCATGGTCTCCGGATGGCTGTCTTCATGGGCATACAACGCCTGGAAGTGCGCGGGGACTCAAACCTTGCAATATCTCAAATAAATGGCGAAGATGGAGGCTTATCATAACGCCGTCCTAAAAATGTCGGCTCGGTTCGAGGGGCTCGAGTTTCATCGCGTGGCTCGAGAAAGTAATCAAGAGGCGGACGTCCTTTCTCGCATCGGTGCTAAGCGCGACCCCGTCCCACCTAACATCTTTCTAGAAAGGCTTTTTAAGCCATCCGTGGTGTGGAGAGGGGAGAGCAGAAACACCAGTCCGGATCTGAACAAAACCCCAGATTCCGAACACAAGGATATCGTCGAGGGCTCAGCCACCGAAACAACACCGTCGACCCATCTCATCATGGCAGTCATTGCCCCATGGACCGAACCCTTCTTGGCCTACCTTAATAAGAGAGAACTCCAGGATGATCAGAATGAGGCTCGCCGCATTGTCCGGCGTTCGAAGGCCTACAAGGTTCAGTCAGTCACTGAATGGTTGCACCCACTTCAGTTAGCGAGATCCGTAGTTTCCTTGGACTCACAGGATACTACCAGAGGTTCATTGAGAATTTTTCCAAGATTGCGAAGCCAATGACTGAACTATTGAAGAAGGATACTAAGTTTAAATGGACAGAAGATTGTGAGGCAAGTTTACAGGAGTTGAAGAAACGTTTGACTATAGCCCCAGTGCTGACACTGCCAGATATACATAAGGATTTCCAAGTGTATTGCGATGCCTCTCGCTTAGGACTTGGATGTGTGCTTATGTAGGACAGAAGAGTAGTTTCGTATGCCTCACGACAACTAAAACACCATGAGTTGAACTACGTCACGCATGATTTAGAGCTAGCATCCATAGTGCATGCATTGAAGACTTGGAGACATTACCTTATTGGAAACCGTTGTGATGTGTACACGGATCATAAGAGTTTGAAGTACATTTTCACACAGAAGGAGCTGAACCTTAGGCAGAGGAGATGGTTGGAGCTTATAAAGGATTATGACATGAAGCTACACTATCATCCAGGAAAGGCCAATGTCGTAGCAGACGCTTTGAGCCGAAAGAGTTATGCTAATATCCTTGAAAGTAAGGGACTGCCGAAGGAGTTAGCAGAGGATATCATGGAACTTCGATTGGAGATTGTTCCAAGAGGTTTCGTTGCAACAATGAAGGTTCAGTCTACATTGTTGGGCAAGATTTGAGAAGCTCAGAAGGATGACAAAGAGATTGCCGAGATAAAAGAGAAGATGAGCAAAGGAAAGGCCAAAGGTTTTCATGAGGATGAGCACGATACCTTATGGTTTGAGGACCGAGTTTATGTGCCCAATAACCTAGAGATCAGGAAGTTAATACTTCAGGAGGCTCATGACTCATCATACTCGATACACCCCAGAAACACTAAGATGTATTTGGATTTGAAGGAACGTTTCTGGTGCACTGGTATGAAGAAGGATATTGCCGAGTATGTAGCCGTATGTGATGTTTGTCAAAGAGTAAAGGCAGAGCATCAGAAGCCAGCATGACTGTTACAGCCTATGCCGATACCGGAATGGAAGTGGGATAAACTTGGCATGGATTTTATCACCGGATTGCCCAGAACCAAAGCAGGATATGATTATATATGGGTAGTACTTGATCGCTTGACCAAAGTGGCTCACTTTATCCCAGTGAAAAGCATGTATACAAGTGCGAAGTTGGCCAAGATATATATGTCCAGGATCGTATGTATGCATGGAGTTCCGAGGACCATTGTATCAGATCGAGGAACACAGTTTACTTGAAAGTTTTGGCATCAGTTACACCAAACTTTGGGAAGAAGGTTGGAGTTCAGTATAGCATTTCACTCGCAGACGGATGGACAGACTGAGAGAGTCAATCAGATTTTGGAGTACATGTTCAGAGCCTGTGCGCTAGATTATGGATCTAGCTGGGATGACAATTTTCCTTACGCGGAGTTTTCATACAACAATAGCTACCAAGCCAGTTTAAAAATGGCACCGTTTGAAGCTCTGTATGGACGCAGATGCAGAACGCCGTTGATGTGGGATGAGGTAGGAGATCAATAGTTGTTTGGACCAGATTTGTTCAAGGAGTCTGAAGAGAAGGTTAAATTCATTTGTGATAGACTGAAGATTGCTCAGTCCAGGCAGAACAGTTACGCAGACTCGAAACGCAAGGAGGTAACCTATGAAATTGGAGATAGAGCATATCTGCGAGTATCACCCTTGCGAGGAGTGGAGCGTTTTGGAGTTAAGGGAAAGTTAGCCCCGAGATTTGTAGGACCGTATCGTGTTTTGGAACGGATAGGAGAAGTTGCCTACAAGTTGGAATTACCTGAGGGATTGTCAGGAGTTCACGGTGTCTTCCACATTTCACAATTGAAGAAGTGTCATGCTGAGATGGCTGATATACCGTTGAGAGATACAGTACCCATGGAGGAGATTCAGTTGGACAGTGATTTGACTTATGAGGAGAAGCCAGTTAAGATTCTTGAGTTTGCCAGCCGAGTCACCCGCAGCAAGGTTATCAAGTTTTGCAAAGTTCAGTGGAGCCACCATACCGAGGATGAAGCCACCTGGGAACGAGAGGATGATCTACTCAAAGACCACCCGCATCTATTTTCTAGCCAACCCGAATCTCGAGGGCGAGATTCATCTTAAGGGGGGGTAGGTTTGTAACATCCCAAATTTTCAATTTGGTATGTTATACATAGGTCATCCATGCATATCATATTTTTATTGCATTTCCGCTCTGCAATCCTCGAAAATCCTAAGCAACTCAAGGACCCTCGGAGAGAGTTGGGGATTTCCCGGTTTTCATATTTGATTTTTATCAAATAATGAAACGAGGATTTTGATTTTAATTATTTTTCTCTGCGAAAAATATTTCATATTAAAAGATATAAGAGGAGATAATATGACTTCTCCAAAATAATTGAAATATTGGCGGAAAAATATTAAAATCATTTATTTGATTTTATTTGATTTTTTTGGATTTTATTTGCATTAGAAAAATTGCACGTTTTCAAAATTGTATTTTAGGGCCAAAAAATGTTCATCTCGTTCTAAATATTTTATTTAGATGGTGAAAATTTGTTTTGGCATTTTTAGATTTTCATTTTATTTTCTAGGATTTTATTTCTATCGGCGAAATTATTTTTTTTAACTCCCGCGCGTGACTGGGCCGAAACCCAGCCAGGCCGCCGGCCCAGCCGCCGCCGCCACCGCCTCCCCGCGCGCGCGCCACCGCCTCCGCCGACCCGGGCTTGTAGTCCGAGCCGGACTCCTCTCCGCCGCCGATGCCTTGCCCCCTCCCCCAAGAAGCCGCCCCCCCTCTTTACAAGTCGTCGCCCCGCCGTCCCAAACCACCACCACCGCAGCCCCGCCGCCCGCGCCTCGAGCCGCCGCCGCTTGCCGCCGCCCACGAGCCACCGCCCTGTTGCCCCGCCGCCTCGCCGGAGGTACCGCGCCGGATCCGATACCGCTGGTTTTTTTAAAACCGTTCGGGTTTTTTAGAAACCCTAGATCCATTTTTTTGGTTCGCCGGTTTTTTTGTTTTTCTATTTAGCGGACGTTCGTCCGTACGTTCGTCTTAGCGAACAATTTTCGCCCGTTAGTTACAGTTAACGAACGTTCGTTCGGTAGTCTGTTCGTCAGTTTTCATTTTATCGGATTTATCCGCGGTTATTTTCGATCGCGACTAATGATCCGATCTTAGTTTCTGTTTATCTTTTCGCTCGTTAGTCGGAATCAGGCGATTCAAGCGCCTAGATCTTTGTGTCGAGACCCTCTTTCTGTTTAACCAACTTGAACAAGATTTCGGTACTGTAAAATTTGACCTTAGTTCAGATTAGTAAATGGATCTTGTTTCTTTCGCTGTTTCAGTTTTGTTGCTCCGTTTGATTTGATTCTTTTTGCAAACCGGAGTTCTCAAGTTGAACTTTCTGGTCAACCCCTTGTATTTGAGTTTTTCTTGTGCATTTTTTCTTGTTGCTTATGTATGTTATTGTTTATTTGTGATAGAACACTTGGAGTGCGAAGCTTGCTACTACGAATCCCTAGGTTTTGCGGATCAGCAGCAAGGCAAGTAACACATTGATCATACTCTTTTCATACCCAGTTTTTATTTATTAGTTCCAATCATAAAACATTGCATGATTAGGATGTCATTAACTTGTGGGTTGGGAAGTAGTTGTTGAGGTAGAACCTATTGCCCTGTTACTATCAAACCCTTGGGAGTTACTTCTACGCGCTGCTTATATTGCTATGCTATGCTATGCTCGTAGACGTGGTTCGGGCTTGAGTGAAATCCATGACAGATGTGAGGTTATTAATTAATGGTTCAACTTAAGGTGGCAACTTAAATTAACATCTGGGTGGATTGAGGCACCTAGGGAACGTAGTGTTGTCTGTTTTTTTGGAAATCTCGGGGTACCCGTGTGATCTTCCTATGGACCGCCACCCAGGCTCAAAGGGAACTGAGATGATTCATGCTAGAAACTTCTGTGTGCAGCCACAAGCTATTATGGGCTCTAGCATAGTTGAGTAAGTTACGTGAAGCTCTTGAAGAGGTAGATCAGCAGGTAGTGGGTTTTGTAGGTTTGGTATGGTCTACCCGGAGTAGAGAGTTAATGTTTCTGAAAGACTGTGTCTCGGTCATCCGCTTCTCAAACACCATGCAGTGCGAGAAACCCAACGGAGGCGATCGAGTCTTGTGGGGAAAAGTGCGCAAACCTCTACAGAGTGTACAATCTAATCATGATTAGCCATGTCCCCGGTTATGGACAATGTTGAGTATCTAGTACTTGGTTATCACATGTATCTCATCACTCTTAATTAATATTGTTGGGCTGTTAATTACTTTAATTGGGATTGAGTTGGGGTTACCTTCTCAATATTTGTTCAACTACCATGATAGTTAAATTAAAATCTATTCCTTTATTGTAGGGACAAATTGGCTTTTCGCAAAAACTTTAACCATAGAGCTTTCCACCAGCGAAATATGCATGTAGTGATAACATTATTCTGTTCTTGCTCTACTATGTTACATTACCAGTATATTCCATGTGCTGGCCCATTCTCGGGATGCAACGTATTATGTTGCAGACTTTTCAGACGAGGAGTAAGGTTTGTTAGGTCGTTGCCGTGCAGCTCAGCTATGCCGTTGGAGTTGATGGACTCACTTTATCTTCCAAGCCTTCCGATGTTACGGCATTAGATGGCCTTAAGCCATATTATTGTAATAAGTTCTCTTTTGAGACATTCAATGTAATAAGTGTGTGATTGCTACTCTGTTATAAATCCTTCGAGTACTGTGTGTGTCAGCATTACCGATCCAGGGATGACACTAAAACACAGAGACTTAACTATTTGAGGTCAGGTCGCTACAAATATGTAGGAGCCAATATGAGCATCCAGGTTCCGCTATTGGTTATTGACTGGAGACATGTCTCGGTCATGTCGACATAGTTCTCGAACCCGTAGGGTCCGCACGCTTAAAGTTAGATGACGGTTATATTATGAGTTTATATGTTTTGATGTACCGAAGGTAGTTCGGAGTCCCTGATGTGATCACAGACATGACGAGGAGTCTCGAAATGGTCGAGGCGTAAAGATCGATATATTGGACGACTATGTTTGGACACCGGAAAGGTTCCGGAAGGTTTCGAACATTTATCGGAGTACCGGGGTTACCGGAACCCCCCCCCCCCCCCCCCCGGGAACTAATGGGCGTGCCCCTCCCCTTGAGTCCGAATAGGACAAGGAAAGGAGGGGGCGGCGCCCCCCTTGCCTTTCCCCTCTCCCACTCCTTCCTCCCCCCTCCTTGGATTAGGAAAGGGAGGTGCAAACCTACTTGGAGTAGGTTTCCCCCTCCTAGGGCACGCCACCCCCTTGGCCGGCCCACTCCTCCTCTCCCCTTTATATACAGAGGAAGAGGACACCCCATAGACACATCAATTGATCACTTGATCTCTTAGCCGTGTGCAGTGCCCCCTCCACCATAATCCACCTCTATCATATCGTAGCGGTGCTTAGGCGAAGCCCTGCTTCAGTAGAACATCATCATCGTCACCATGCCGTCGTGTTGACGAAACTCTCCCTCAACACTCGGCTGGATCGGAGTTCGAGGGATGTCATCGAGTTGAACATGTGCAGAACTCGGAGGTGCCCTGAGTTTGGTACTTGACCGATCAGATCGTGAAGACGTACGACTACATCAACCACGTTGTGCTAACACTTCCGCTTTTGGTCTACGAGGGTACGCGGACACACTCTCCCCTCTCGTTGCTATGCATCACCATGATCTTGCGTGTGCGTAGGTTTTTTTTGAAATTACTACGTTCCCCAACAGTGGCATCCGAGCAAGGTTTTATGCGTAGATGTCATATGCACGAGTAGAACACAAGTGAGTTGTGGGAGATACAAGTCATACTGCTTACCATCATGTCATACTTTGGTTCGGCGGTATTGTTGGATGAAGCGGCCCGGACCGACATTACGCGTACGCTTACGCAAGACTGGTTCTACCGACGTGCTTTGCACACAGGTGGCTGGCGGGTGTCAGTTTATCCAACTTTAGTTGAACCAAGTGTGGCTGCGCCCGGTCCTTGAGAAGGTTAAAACAATACTAACTTGACGAACTATCGTTGTGGTTTTGATACATAGGTAAGAACGGTTCTTGCTCAGCCCGTAGCTGCCACGTAAAACTTTGCAACAACAAAGTAGAGGACATCTAACTTGTTTTTGCAGGGCATGTTGTGATGTGATATGGTCAAGGCATGATGCTATATTTTATTGTATGAGATAATCATGTTTTGTAACCCGAGTTATCGGCAACTTGCAGGAGCCCTATGGTTGTCGCTTTATTGTATGCAATGCAATCGCCCTGTAATGCTTTACTTTATCACTAAGCGGTAGCGATAGTCGTAGAAGCATAAGTTGGCGAGACGACAACGATGCTACGATGGAGATCAAGGTGTCGCGCCGGTGACAATGGTGATCATGAAGGTGCTTCGGAGATGAAGATCACAAGCACAAGATGATGATGGCCATATCATATCACTTATATTGATTGCATGTGATGTTTATCTTTTATGCATCTTATCTTGCTTTGATTTACGGTAGCATTATAAAATGATCTCTCACTAAATTATCAAGATATAAGTGTTCTCCCTGAGTATGCACCGTTGCGAAAGTTCTTCGTACTGAGACACCACGTGATGATCGGGTGTGATAGACTCTACGTTCAAATACAACAGGTGCAAAAAAGTTGCCCACACGGAGTACTCAGGTCAAACTTGACGAGCCTAGCATATAACAGATATGGCCTCAGAACACTGAGACCGAAAGGTCGAGCGTGAATCATATAGTAGATATGATCAACATAGTGATGTTCGCCATTGAAACTACTCCATCTCACGTGATGATCGGACATGGATTAGTTGATTTGGATCACGTGATCACTTAGAGGATTAGAGGGACGTCTATCGAAGTGGGAGTTCTTAAGTAATACTAGCAAAAGGGCCCATGCGTTGCAACGGGAGAAAGGAATACCACATTCTCTTAATTTGCAAAAAATGTCTATAATCTGAGTATTTACAGCTACGGCCCAAACAAAAATGGTCTTTGCCAACAAAAGCGCAAGTTCAAGATTCCACATGTCTTTTATTTAAACACGGCTTGCATGTAGATTTAATACGCACAGAAAAAGGGCAAGTGATCTTCAATTTCGTCTCCAATCCTGATTTTGCTAAGATGTTCATCCACAATCCGGATCAGTACCGGTATGAAAGAAAGACGGATAATGCACTGTTGATTAAGATTGCATCCTAGATAGTATTTTTTTAAATGGTTACCAGGTAAAATAACATCATATTCAGATTCTATATATATTTTTTAATCAAATTCCATATATAACATGTTAAATTTGAAGTTACGGCTTAGAAGATATGAGTATTTTAAAAAATATTTGATAAGTACTGTGGGTTGAATGTTAAAAATACCACGGGGTTTCTATAAAATAGTATGACAGACTAAGAATACCTTTTTATTTTATTAGTAGGTAAGCATATATGCCCGTGCATTGCAACGGAAGAAGTAATTGACAAGTCCATAAAAACATATATCAATGGACACAACAACATCCGGATGGTGCCACCTCACGATAGCAGGGATACACATGCCGAGGTTGAAATCCACTCCCTCCTTTGTTGTGATTATGTCACAAAAGTCTTAAAAATAATTATTAACGCAAGATTGATGGACTCCAGAAGGATTAATTCTTTAATTATAAGGTCTCCCCCTCATAGCAACAGTCACAAAATCTGGTCTTTCTTACAAACTCACTTAATTTATATTGACTTAACCATGCAAATCAAACAATTTTATTTATTTAGTGCCAGCCAGCCATGCTAGCCCAAATCCATTTAATTCCTTTGCTCCCTTTGTTCCTTGTTCTTGAATTGGCTCCCAATTTCCACGCAATTTATAAATGTATATAAATTGATGTATTCTCATGCAAAGAGTCGAGGTGGGACTTTTTAATTAAATAATGAACCTATTTTTCAGCACAAGTATGCTAGGTCAGCTGGTTGAGACCTTTGGGGTCACGAGTTGCAATCCCGCAAAGCACAAATATTTTTTGCTACTCCCTAGTCTGCAGAAAAAAGGATGCAGCCCTGCTGAAACTAAACATATTTCTGGTCAAATTACATATATAAATATAAATTATTTGAAAAAAACACCAGGGGGGCTTAATACTGGATCGAAGTTGGGCCAAAACACTACGTACTTTATTAGTAGATAAGTATAGATAATGAGTGCAGAAATAGTAAGTTTAATTCCAATTTTACAATTAAGTTTAGTGAATCAGACACCCAAGCTCTAGAAAAACTTGCATGAATTTCTCTAAGAGCATCTCCAATAGGCGCCGAACGCGCCGTGCGCAAAAACAGCTTTGCCGCGCGCCCCTCGCCTGGTTTGGCGCGGCGCGCAGCGCTAGCTCCAGCAGCCGCGCTCCAGCAGCGCACAAAAAAAGGAGCACGCGCGCTCATATACAACATTTTCGGAAGCATAGATAATAAGATAATAAACGATAAATTGCATAGATAAAAAACGATACAAAGATATTTTACATCGGTGCAACTAGATAGATAGTTCGAAAGTATAGATAGATAGAACCAACTAGATAGAAACTACTACGGCATACATAGATAGAAACTACTCCAAGTCACTACCATCATCACCATCATCATCCTCACCGGTGTTGTCCGAGGTATCGAGCCATATGTCGTCCCAACGTTCATCGTGTGACGTGAAGATCGACCTCCCACCTGCTTCAACGATATCGCACTGCGCATTCGCCAATGCCTTCCGCCGATGCCGGTCCGCCCGCTCCGTGGGGCGCCTTACCGTCCTCTCCACCCAATAGGCACGCTCGTCGGTGACGTCCTCCGGGTGGCGACAGCGCCACTCCGCCATGGCTCGCTCGTCCTCCTCGGTGATGAGGAGGCGGCGGCAGCACCGAGCGTGGTCGGCACGGCCCATGTCGGTGATGAGACGCGGCGGAGGGGCGACGCGTTGCGCCTGCTCACGCGTGAAGACGTCCCAGAAATTCATCTGCGACCGGGGCCTATTCAAGCGCCACGCCGCTGCGTCGTACGTGCGGGCCGCCTCGTACGCGTTCCTGAACGACCCGAGGCCGAGCCGGACGTCGCCGGACTGGATCTCGGCGGAGCACCAGCCGTTGGGGCGCTCGCGGACACCGCAGTAGCCCGAAGAACCCCGGCGACGTGGCGGCATGGTGGCACGGTGGTGGCGCGAAAAGAGGCGAAGTGGCGAGGTTGCGAGGGGAGGGCGCGTGGCTGTGTCTGTGCGCGTGGCGAGCGCGACATTTTATAGGCGCGCGCGAAGCGGCGCGCCAAATCTACCACGCCGCGTGCCACTTTCTCCCGCGCGCGCATACGCTTTCCGCGCGCGGTAAGTTCCGCCACCGCTGGAGCGCGTGGAACCAGCCGGCGCGCGCTAAAACCAAATTTTACCGCGCGGGCGCGCCTTTGGCCGCACCTGTTGGAGATGCTCTAATCCATATACCTAGTTTCCATCTAAGTCTAGTTTGAATTTACCTTAGCAGCATGAAATCACTCTTTCATGGCAAACTCACATTTTTCTTTTACACGGCCGTGTATTGTCTACACATGCTGATATATGAGCACAAGCACGCAGTTTGAAATGTGAATGCACGCACACTGCACTTCTTATGTACTGTGGCTTCAGATGAAACATATCACGGAGAGTTTCTGCATCGGTGAACTAATATTCTACTCCACCAACCACATTATTGGAGAGGAGAGGTGCACACTTTCTGATTGGTTCCGCCGGATCACAAGCTCTGCATCAATTGATTGCTTCCGGCCAGAAGGCACATATGACATATCCATCCAGCTGCTTGTCTTCTTGCCTACGGTGGCTGGAAACGTAGTCAGACTCTGAATCTGGATGCTCCCAATGCTGATCTATATGTATGCTCTCGGCGAGAGCCTCTCGCGTATATGATCGGCGGCGGCCGGCCGAGGAGCTAGCAAAGACACCCCACCGTACCTCGTCCCGACACCTAGCCCTGCTAAAGCTGGAGCTGGAGTACGATATGCCGGGCGTCCTGCGCGTGCATAAGAGCGGCCGCGCCGAGCGCCAATGGCGTCGCTTCCAAGGACGTCGTCCTTGACCCCGCGGCCAACATCCATGCCCGCCTTTACCTCCCCACCGCCGTCGCTGCAGGGCCCGAAGTTCCCCGTCGTCATCTTCTTCCACGGCGACGCGTTCTTCGTCCACACCGCCACGTCCCCGCTCTACCACAGCTACTGCGCCAAACTCGCCGCAGCCGTCCCCACGGTCGTCATCTCAGTCGACTATCGTCTCGCCGTGGAGTACCCCATCCCAGCCGCATACGACGGCGCCGAGCCCTGGCTCGCGCCCATGGCGACGGCTCACACGTAGTCCTCAAGGGCGACATCGCTGGTGCGAACATGGCGCATGCCACGACGATACGGATTGGGAAGGAGCGCATCGACGGCAACAAGGTCAGCGCCGTGGCGCTCCTAAACCCCTACTATCGGGTGCCGCTGCGAATCATTGTGGGGCTGCACGATATGTTCTCAGGTGACTATCTATCTATGTCATGTCGTTGAGGCGGTACGCCGTAGTGCCTAGGGTGCCGAGTGCTCGCCGTCCGGCAGCACGGCACGACGTGTCATGGCTCGTTGGAGGCCAATCGCACCCAGATCGAGACCATAGGCCTACGTGCTTCGAAGAAGTAGAGGAGGAGGCTTGGTTGTGCCTGTATTTATTGTAGGAGGGACGGCCATGGCTGGATTTACTTGTGTCGTTCACGGCAAGTTGTGGCAACGTATTTTATTGAGACTTGCTATACGGGTTGTGGCTTCGGGCGCACGTATCAGTTTTTTTGTCCAGCACCAGGGCACAAATAGTACCACCTCGCGTATATGTTTTAAATTCAAAGTGAAAGCGTAAACTTACGGAAAGAAGCGTATTATGATGGTGAACCCGACAAAGTCAATCCGTGCTTTATTATTAGAGAAAGATAATTAATTGAACTTAAATTTATCATGAACTTAGTACCTGATAGTTTCTTGCTTGTCTATGTTGATTGTAGATAGATGGCTCGTGCTGTTGTTCTGTTGAATTTTAATGCGATCCTTGAGAAAGCAAAGTTGAAAGATGGTGGTAGCGATTACACGGACTGGGTCCGTAACTTCAGGATTATCCTCATTGCTGCGCAGAAGAATTACGCCCTGTAAGCACCGCCGGGTGCGAAGCCTGCTGCAGATGCTGCTGACAATGTTAAGAACGTCTGACAGAGTAAAGCTGATGACTACTCGATAGTTCAGTGTGCCATGCTTTACGGCTTAGAACCGGGACTTCAACGACGTTTTGAACGTCATGAAGCATATGAGATGTTCCAGGAATTAAAGTTAATATTTCAAGCAAATGCCCGGATTAAGAGATATGAAATCTCCAATAAGTTCTATAGCTACAAGATGGAGGAGAATAGTTCTGTCAGTGAACATATACTCAAAATGTCTGGGTATCATAATCACTTGACTCAACTGGGAGTTAATCTTCCTGTTGATAGTGTCATTGACAGAGTTTTTCAATCACTGCCACCAAGCTACAAAAGCTTCATGATGAACTATAATATGCAAGGGATATAAGACAATTTCCGAGCCCTTCGCGATGCTAAAGGCTGCGGAGGTAGAAATCAAGAAGGAGCATCAAGTGTTGATGGTCAATAAAACCACCAGTTTTAAGAAAAAGGGTAAAGGAAAGAAAAATGGGAACTTCAAGAAGAACGTCAAACAAGTTGCTGCTCAAGAGAAGAAACTCAAGTCTGAGACTGAGTGCTTCTACTACAAGCAGACTGGTCACTGGAAGCGGAACTGCCCCAAGTATTTGGCGGATAAGAAGGATGGAAAGATGAACAAAGGTATATGTGATATACATGTTATTGATGTGTACCTTACTAATGCTCGCAGTAGCACCTGGGTATTTGATACTGATTTTGTTGCTAACATTTGCAACTCGAAACAGGGGCTACGGATTAAGCGAAGATTGGCTAAGGACGAGGTGACGATGCGCGTGGGAAATGGTTCCAAAGTCGATGTGATCGCCATCGGCATGCTACCTCTACATCTACCTTCGGGATTAGTTTTAGACCTGAATAATTGTTATTTGGTGCTAGCGTTGAGCATGAACATTATATCTGCATCTTGTTTGATGCGAGACGGTTATTCATTTAAATCAGAGAATAATGGTTGTTCTATTTATATGAGTAATATCTTTTATGCTCATGCACCCTTGAAGAGTGGTCTATTTTTATTAAATCTCGATAGTAGTGATACACATATTCATAATATTGAAGCCAAAAGATGCAGAGTTGATAATGATACTGCAACTTATTTGTGGCACTGCCGTTTAGGTCATATCGGTGTAAAGCGCATGAAGAAACTCCATACTAATGGAATTTTGGAACCACTTGATTATGAATCACTTGGTACTTGCGAACCGTGCCTCATGGGCAAGATGACTAAAACGCCGTTCTCCGGAACTATGGAGTGAGCAAAAGATTTGTTGGACATTATACATACAGATGTGTGTGGTCCGATGAATATTGAGGCTCGCGGCGGGTATCGTTATTTTCTCACCTTCATAGATGATTTAAGCAGATATGTGTATATCTACTTAATGAAACATAAGTCTGAAATATTTGAAAAGTTCAAAGAATTTTAGAGTGAAGTTGAAAATCATCGTAACAACAATAGGGCAGCATCGAAATTCGTTGAGACGACGCCTTATGAACTGTGGTTTGGCAAGAAACCAAAGTTGTTGTTTCTTAAAGTTTGGGGCTGCGATGCTTATGTGAAAAAGCTTCAACTTGATAAGTTCGAACCCAAATCGGAGAAATGTGTCTTCATAGGATACCCAAAAGAGACTGTTGGGTACACCTTCTATCACAGATCCGAAGGCAAGACTTTTGTTGCTAAATTTGAAATCTTTCTAGAGAAGGAGTTTCTCTCGAAAGAAGTGAGTGGGAGGAAAGTAGAACTTGATGAGGTAACTGTACCTGCTCCATTATTGGAAAGTAGTTCATCACAGAAACCGGTTCCTGTGACACCTACACCAATTAGTGAGGAAGTTAATGATGATGATCATGAAACTTCAGATCAAGTTGCTACTGAACCTCGTAGGTCAACCAGAGTAAGATCCGCACCAGAGTGGTACGGTAATCCTGTTCTGGAGGTTATGTTGATAGACCACGACGAACCTATGAACTATGAAGAAGCGATGGTGAGCCCAGATTCCGAAAATGGCTTGAGGCCATGAAATCTGAGATGGGATCCATATATGAGAACAAAGTGTGGACTTTGGTTGACTTGCCTATTGATCGGCAAGCCATTGAAAATAAATGGATCTTCAAGAAGAAGACTGACGCTGACGGTAATGTTACTGTCTATAAAGCTCGACTTGCTGCAAAAGGTTTTCGACAAGTTTAAGGGGTTGACTACGATGATACTTTCTCACCCGAAGCGATGCTTAAGTCTGTCCAAATCATGTTAGCAATTGCTGCATTTTATGATTATGAAATTTGGAAAATGAATGTCAAAACTGCATTCCTGAATGGATTTCTGGAAGAAGAGTTGTATATGATACAACTAGAAGGTTTTGTCGATCCAAAGGGAGCTAACAAAGTGTGCAAGCTCCAGCGATCCATTTATGGACTGGTGCAAGCCTCTCAGAGTTGGAATAAACGTTTTGATAGTGTGATGAAGGCATATGGTTTTATACAGACTTTTGGAGAAGCCTATATTTACAAGAAAGTGAGTGGGAGCTCTGTAGCATTTCTAATATTATATGTGATGGCATATTGTTGATTGGAAATGATATAGAATTTCCGGATAGCATAAAAGGATGTTTGAATAAGAGTTTTTCAATGAAAGACCTCGGTGAAGCTTCTTATATATTGGGCATCAAGATCTATAGAGATAGATCGAGACGCTTAATTGGACTTTCACAAAGCACAGACCTTGACAAAGTTTTGAAGAAGTTCAAAATGGATCAAGCAAAGAAAGGGTTCTTGCCTGTGTTACAAGGTGTAAAGTGGAGTAAGACTCAATGCCCGACCACTTCAGAAGATAGAGAGAAAATGAAAGATGTTCCCTATGCTTCAGCCATAGGCTCTATCATGTATGCAATGTTGTGTACCAGACCTGATGTGTGCCTTGATATTAGTTTAGGAGGGAGGTACCAAAGTAATCCAGGAGTGGATCACTGGACAGCGGTCAAGAACATCTTGAAATACCTGAAAAGGACGAAGGATATATTTCTCATTTATGGAGGTGACAAAGAACTCATCATAAATGGTTACGCCGATGCAAGCTTTCACACTGATCATGACGATTCTAAATCGCAAACAGGATACGTGTTTTTATTAAACGGAGGGGCTGTCAGTTGGTGCAGTTCTAAACAAAGCATCGTAGCAGGATCTACATGTGAAGCTGAGTACATAGCTGCTTCAGAAGCAGCAAATGAAGGAGTATGGATGAAGGACTTCATATCCGATCTAGGTGTCATACCTAGTGCATCGGGTCCAATGAAAATCTTTTGTGACAATACTGGTGCAATTGCTTTGGCAAAGGAATCCAGATTTCACAAGAGAACCAAGCACATCAAGAGACGCTTCAACTCCATCCGGGATCAATTCCAGGTGGGAGACATAGAGATTTGCAAGATACATACAGATCTGAATGTTGCAGACCCGTTGACTAAGCCTCTTCCACGAGCAAAACATGATCAGCACCAAGGCTCCATAGGTGTTAGAATCATTACTATATAATTTACATTATTGACTCTAGTGCAAGTGGGAGACTGAAGGAAATATGCCCTAGAGGCAATCATAAACTTATTATTTATTTCCTTATATCATGATAAATGTTTATTATTCATGCTAAAATTGTATTAACCGAAAACATGATACATGTGTGAATACATAGAAAAACAGAGTGTCACTAGTATGCCTCTACTTGACTAGCTTGTTAATCAAAGATGGTTATGTTTCCTAGCCATAGACAAAGAGTTGTCATTTGATTAACGGGATCACATCATTAGGAGAATGATGTGATTGACTTGACCCATTCCGTTAGCTTAGCACTTGATCGTTTAGTTTGTTGCTATTGCTTTCTTCATGACTTATACATGTTCCTATGACTACGAGATTATGCAACTCCCATTTACCGGAGGAACACTTTGTGTGCTACCAAATGTCACAACGTAACTGGGTGATTATAAAAGTTCTCTACATGTGTCTCCAAAGGTACTTGTTGGGTTGGCATATTTCAAGATTAGGATTTGTCACTCCGATTGTCGGAGAGGTATCTCTGGGCCCACTCGGTAATGCACATCACTATAAGCCTTGCAAGCAATGCAACTAATGAGTTAGTTGCGGGATGATATATTACGGAACGAGTAAAGAGACTTGCCGGTAACGAGATTTAACTAGGTATTGAGATACCGACGATCGAATCTCAGGCAAGTAACATACCAATGACAAAGGGAACAACGCATGTTGTTATGCAGTTTGACCGATAAAGATCCTCACAGAATATGTAGGAGCCAATATAAGCATCCAGCTTCCGCTATTGGTTATTGACCGGAGGCGTGTCTCAGTCATGTCTACATAGTTCTCGAACCCGTAGGGTCCGCACGCTTAAAGTTAGATGACGGTTATATTATGAGTTTATATGTTTTGATGTACCAAAGGTATTTCAGAGTCCCGTATGTGATCACAGACATGACGAGGAGTCTCAAAATGGTCGAGACATAAAGATCGATATATTGGACGACTATTTTTGGACACCGGGAAGGTTTCGGACATTTATCGGAGTACCGGGGTTACGGATCCCCCCCACCCGGGGAACTAATGGGCCTTGTTGGGCCTTAGTGGAGAGAGAGGGGCCAGCCAGGACAAGAGGCGCGCCCCTCCCCTTGAGTCTGAATAGGACAAGGAAAGGGGGGAGGTGCCCCCCTTGCCTTTCCCCTCTCCCACTCCTTCCTTCCCCCTCCTTCTTGGATTAGGAAAGGGAGGAGCAAACCTACTTGGAGTAGGTTTCCCCCTCCTGGGGCGTGCCACCCCCTTGGCTGGCCCTCTCCTCCTCCCCCCTTTATATACAGAGTAAGGGGACACCCCATATACACAACAATTGATCACTTGATCTCTTAGCTGTGTGCGGTGCCCCCCTCCACCTTAATCCACCTCGATCATATCATAGCGGTGCTTAGGAGAAGCCCTGCGTCGGTAGAACATCATCATCATCACCACGCCGTCGAGCTGACAAAACTCTCCCTCAACACCTGGCTAGATCTGAGATCGAGGGACGTCATCGAGTTGAACATGTGCAGAACTCATAGGTGTCGTGCGTTTGGTACTTGATCGGTCGGATCGTGAAGATGTATGACTACATAAACTGCATTGTGCTAACGCTTCCGCTTTCGGTCTACGAGGGTACGTGGACACACACTCCCCTCTCGTTGCTATGCATCACCATGAACTTGCGTGTGCGTAGAATTTTTTTTCGAAATTACTGCGTTCCCCAACAGGATGGCCATAAGGCCTTAGCAACACTCCGCATGGCCTGCTGAGCCTGCTCGTGCACTTTCGACAGCTCATGTAGCAGATCGCCTGAGAATCCGGACATCTCCTCTTCGGGACGACCGGACAACATACCTGCAGACATAACTCTGTCAGTCCCCTCTATCTCCAAATTATTCGGAGGTAAGTTCGACCACATACTAAATATGCCGCCTCGCAGCCTTTTATTCTCCTTTACGGAGTCAGCTAGCTAGGCCCATACATCTTTCAGTTCCTCGCCCTGTTGGGCATTAGAATCCTGGAGCTTGTTTTTTCCTCCACGACTTGTGTTAGCACATGCTCTCCCGCGGCTAGTAGTTTTTTGGCTTCTCGTTCTCCGCCTTGAGCGGCTTTTAGTTGCTCTTGCAGTTGATCTAATGATCCTATTAAGAGGTGAGCAATTGTGTTAGCATTATTGGTATACCATTATGTTTTCTCGATGGAGGGGAACATTACCAGAAGAGGCCTTCTTAGATTTCTCTAGTTCGGCATTGGCAGCAGTTAGCTGGGTCTGATACTTCTCCAGTTCCTGAGATAACATGTTGTTCTTCTCCTTAAGTACATGGTTATACAATGATCCTTCAATCAGTTGGATCAACTGCTTCAAGTCTTGGGGGCTACTGGTATATAACTATCAGAATTGTACAATATAAACTTACCCACATATATTTTAGATGCTGATCCATGGCTCTTACAAGCCCATCCCATGCAGCTCGGATGTACGCATCGGTCGAGCCGAAGGCATCAAATGCCTCCTTTGAAAAGTCGAGGTCACGGAGAGCGGCCTTTTGACGATGATGATTCATGGCGCTTTCCACTTCAGAGTTTGTAACAGACATATTGTCTGAATCCTCTGTGGAAGGACAGTTCGGTGCCACTCCTGTGTCAGCCACCGTCCTTAGGGCTGGGTCCGGAACCTGACTAGTGGAGGCATGTCCGGCAGGATCCCCGGACATAGTATTCTTGGAAAAAAAGCCTTACCTCTTTGACGAGGGTTCTGCTATGTTATCATTTGCTTTCCTCTTTGAAGATATGCTTGGCACGGGCGCCGCTCTCCTCGGAGATGCTTCTGGTGCATGTTGTGGCGTCGAGCGCCTCCCCTTTGGAACACAAAACAGTGTGGTGGGTGAGGCATAGTGAGGAAACTCTTTCAAAGAAGGTGTCTTTTAAATTACTCACATGTGAAGCAGGGAGGAGGCCGGGGTAATCAGCGATGATGGGTACTTCCGTACCATCGTAACTCGTCTGATAGAATACTCCATCCTCGAGCTCCACAAATATGTCCGGATCTTCTTCGAATCCGGTGTCAAGGTCCCGGTTGTGACCCTCTGGATGGGGAGCGCGGCTATGGATCCCCTTGATAGCCTTCCGCCATTCCTGTAGCGAGTGGATAGGTTACTGTCCATCGAAAATGATTCAGGGAGAGGAGTAAAATGGTGGGATTGGAGCTTACCCAGCTAGGAGAATTATACATGGAAAATCCATCTCAACATTGGAGACGAGTGAACTCCTCCCTCTCACCTTTGTATAGTTCGGCCAATATTTTGACCAAAGCGGCGGGGGTTTTCGGACCCTTCCGACCACAGCGTGAGGCGTCATCTTCCCCATTATAGTGCCACATGGGCAGCCATCTGTATTGGAGTGGCTGGACCCCCGCACTATGGAGATCGCCATAACCTCGATTATTGACAATCCGAACTGGGCGAGCATCTTAATCTTGCCCATAAAATGACTGACTTCTGCGCTATCCTCCTCCTCAAGGCTCTGGGGACGCCAGCTATGGCGTTTTCTCAATGGAGCGCTTGAAAATTTGGCGAGGCCCATTCGGACTGGGTCAGGACGAGCGACATCGTCAATATAGAACCATTCAGAAGGCCACTCTTCGGAAGCCTTCTTCGGCGTGTTGGACGGGTATCCGGTCCCGGCAATACGCTACACTTCGGCTCCTCCCACTTCGAATATTGACCCCCCCTTGATTACGAGGGACGAGGCAGAACAGTTTTCTCCATAAATCAAAATGGGCCTCGCAGCCTTGGAATAGCTCGCATAGAGCAACATAACCCATGATGTGCAGGATGGAGGCGGGAGTGAAACTGTGCAGTTGGAGGCCATAACACTCCAGAAGTCCTCGGAGGAAGGGATGGATTGGAAATCCGACGCCTCTTAGCAAAAATGGAACGAAGCATACTCGTTCCCCCCTGGACGGATTGGGGATGTTCTCCGCCTGAAACCTGCCATTGAAGGACGTCAGCCCTGCTCGTACGGGGACTAGATCCGCGACAAGAAGAAAACCCTGTTTTTGCAGCTTCGACTGTTGATTGTGAGATACGGAGCGTCTCTACCAATCACCCTTTTTGGAGCCGTGGGGACGAGAGGAAGAGCTGGGAGCATTAGCCATGTTGGGTGGGTTCCGCTTAGCAAGCTCTGAGGATTTTTCCGTGGGGTGTGGAATGGATCTGAGATATATCCTATTTAAATAGGCACCTCTTGTGTATGGTCAGGGTGGTATGTGCAAAAATACCCCGACCTCTTGTATTCACTGGACACGTGGAAGTTGAAGTCAGGAAGGCGTGGAAGCCGAGGGCCACGACATTAAATGGAAAGCCAAATACATCACTTTGAAGTTATCGGAGGAGGAACCTGCCTTGCAATGCCGAAGACTATCTGCGCGTCGGACACCTCGTCATTGAATTCTGGTTCGGGGGCTACTGAGGTAGTCTTGGACTAAGGGGTCCTCGGGCGGCTAACCTATTAGACATGAGCCGGACTAATGGGCTGTGAAGATACAAAGACCGAAGACTCTACCCGTGTCCAGATGGGACTCTCCTTTGCGTGGAAGGCAAGCTTGGCGACCAAATATGAAGATTCCTTTCTCTGTAACTGACCTTATGTAACCCTAGATCCCTCCGGTGTCTATGTAAACTGGAGGGCTAGGTCTGTAGAGATATCCTCATAATCATAGTCAGACAAGCGACATCTTTAGGGTTTAGCCATTACGATCTCATGGTAGATCAACTCTTGTAATACTCATATTCATCAAGATCAATCAAGCAGGAAGTAGGGTATTACCTCCATAGAGAGGGCCCGAACATGGGTAAACATTGTGTCCCCTGTCTTCTGTTACCATCGACCTTAGACGCACAGTTCGGGACCCCCTACCCGAGATCCTCTGGTTTTGACACCGACAACTGGTTCAGGGGCTACTGTGGGAGTCCTTGATTAAGGGGTCCTCAGGCGTCCGACCTGTTGGACATGGGCCGGACTAATGGGCTATGAATATACAAGATAGAAGACTCTCTCCCATGTCTGGATGGAACTCTCCTTGGCATGGATGGCAAGCTTGCCATCTGGATATGAAGATTCCTCTCTCTGTAATCGACTTTGTACAACCCTAGTCCCCTCCGGTGTCTATATAAACCGGAGGGTTTAGTCCGTAGAGGAAATCATAATCATACAGGCTAGACTTCTAGGGTTTTAGCCATTATGATCTCGTGGTAGATCAACTCTTGTAACCCCCATACTCATCAATATTAATCAAGCAGGACGTAGGGTATTACCTCCATCAAGAGGGCTTGAACCTGGGTAAAACTTCTTGTCCCCTGTATCCTGTTACCATCAACCTTAGACGCACAGTTCGAGACCCCCTACCCGAGATCCGCCGGTTTTGACACCGAAAGTGGCCTCACCTCATGTCGGGCTCGCCTGCCCGGCAAGGGAGGATGTTCTTTTGACGATATCCCGCTTCTCTGGTTTGATCTTGGTCCCTCTGATCTACATGTTGGTCCTTTGAATATCGTTCCCCTGCAGGCAACACTTGGGCTGGAGCTTTAATCTTGTTCCCCTGCTTGTGCACAATCTGGGCAATAGACCCAAGGTTTGTTGCACCGACAGAGACCGAAAGGTCGAATGTGAATCATATACCATATATGATCAACATAGAGGTGTTCACCATTGCCGACTACCCCATCTCACGTGATGATCGGACATGGGTTAGTTGATTTGGATCACGTATCACGAATCATATAGCATATTTAAGTGGGAGTTCATTAGTAATTTGATTAATTGAACTTAATTTATCATGAACTTAGTCTTGATAGTTTTGCATGTCTATGTTCTAGATCAATAGCTCTCGATATAGCTCACATATATTTTTGATATGTTCCTAGAGAAGACTAAGTTGAAAGATGTTAGTAGCAATGATGCAGACTAGGTCCATGATCTAAGGATTATCCTCATTGCTGCAGAGAAGAATTATGTCCTTGATGCACCGGTAAGTGACAGACCTATTGCAGGAGCAGATGCAGACATTATAAACGTTTGGCAAGCTCGATATGACGACTACTTGATAGTTTAGTGCACCATGCTTTACAACTTAGAACCGGGACTTCAACGATGTTTTGAACGTCATAGAGCATATGAGATGTTCCAATATCTAAAATTGGTATTTCAGACTTATGCCCGTGTTGAGAGGTATGAGACCTCTAACAAGTACTTTTCCTATAGGATGGAGGAGAATAGCTCAGCTAGTGAACATGTGCTCAAAATGTCTGGGTGCTACAATCACTTGAATCAAGTGGGAGTAAATCTTCTAGATAAAATAGTGATTGACATCGTTCTCTAGTCACTATCACCAAGCTACTAGAACTTTGTGATTAGATTTCGGGTTCCGGCAAAACCCTTGTGGTTCGAACACTGGGGTGTGCACGAAGATCTCTCCCCCTCTCTAGCTCGCGCACATCATGATCTCATGGCCTAGCTCGACGAACCCAAAGAACAAGAGACACAAGAGTTTATACTGGTTCAGGCCACCGATGTGGTGTAATACTTTACACCAGTGTGGTGCGGTGGATTGCCTCTAGGGCTAAGGATGAACAGTTACAAGGGAAGCATAGCCTCCTGAGGAGACGTGCTCTTGTGCTTTGGCTAGTGTGGTCGGGGATTCTCTCTAGATGAGTCGATCCCTTTCTATGGTGGTGGCTAGTCCTATTTATAGAGGCCTGGGTCCTCTTCCAAAATATTAGGCAGGAAGGGATCCCACAACGGCCAATTTGAAGGGGGGCAGCTAGTACAAGCTATCCTGACAAAAGTAGTCTTCGCTTGCCAAAGGCTCTGGTGGTGACGTCGTCTTAGGCTCCACGGTGACCTCCGTCCTGCTGTCCTACTGGTCTTGGTCTTGTTGCACCGATATGGAAACCTTTCCCTGATGCCTCGGGACTCCTCGTTTGTGCTTGCCTCTTTAGCACCAAAGAGGAAACGAGAACACTGCACGCTGGCACCCGCCTGGCGCCCTCCTGGTTCTAGTCGTCATGGCTTGCGTCACAGGAACCTCGCGAGGTATCCCTTGCCATGATCTCTCCGCCCCTCACGAGCCAGCCTGATGAGGCCGCCCCTGAGGAGGTCTTTCGTCATCCGCCTCGCGAGGCTTGGCCCCTCGCGAGGGTGTTGAGTGTTTGGTGGTGAAGATGGGTCGTACGGGGCCGCTGGTGGAGCCACGCCGCAGGCCGTAGGTAGGCAAGTCTGGGGACCCCATTCCCAGAACGCCGACAGTAGCCCCCAGGCCCAAGGCACGCTCGGGCTTTGCTTCACCGCAAGTGCAGAGCGCCGTGGCCCAACAGCCCGCGGCCACGGTTGGCGCGTGGCGACTAATTGGACGTGGGCGTCTCCGCTTCCCCATGCTGCCTCGGCAACTTCCCGTCTGACAAAAAGGCTGGTGCAGGCAACACTTGCCTTCATTGCTTTCCTTCGTCTTGCTCCAGATCCCCTCTTTCGCTCCTTGCTTCCGAAATCTCCAGATCTGCTTCAATCCCCTTCCAAGCTTCCGACCAATGGCACCTCGAAAGCCCAAGGCCGTTACGCCACCTACCTGGTACGAGCCGGCTCTAGACACGCCCAATGTCTTGGAGAAGAACCTCGTCGCCACGCGCCTGCTGATGGTGGGGGAAAACAACAAGAAGGGGAAGACCAAGCTCCGGGCTGGCTCCGTTGTGCCGGAGGCTTCGAAGAGCTCCTTCTACCCCTTCTTTATGAGCAGCGTCGTCGCTGGCCTGGCTCCCCCCTTCTCTGACTTCTTCTATGCGGTCCTCCAACATTACAGGTTGCAGGCCCTCCATCTCCATCCCAACTCGGTTCTTCTCTTGTCGATCTTTGCCTTCTACTGTGAGGCTTATGTTGGGGTGATGCCGTCTATGGCACTGCTGCGCCACTTCTTCTTCCTCCGAATCAACGACGGCCACACCTCGGGGTGCGCCAACATCTTTCCCCCTGGAGTCCCGGTGGCGACGGAGACGGTGGATGTGACTTCTGGCGATTCCCGCAGGGATGGGGAAGAGAAGGAGGATGAGGAGAGTGACTCAGAGGCGACCCCCGAGGGGATGGGGGAGACCGCCCCCTTGTGCAAGGCCGACATCCTCCGCACCCTGCCTGATGATGATGACGAGGCTGGCGTCCTCCCCGAGAGAGAGGAGTCGCCCGTGCTTCCGACAAAGGGCAGGTCGGCGCTGCTCTCCTGGGACGACGCTCCTAACTCGACGCCGCATGGAGCTGCTTCCGGCCCATCTGCTGCCCCTACCTCTGCTCCTGGAGCTCGTGCGCCTGTGCTTCGGGCTACGAGGCTCTCTGGCTTCAAGCTTGCTAAGCGGGGACTATGCCGCGATGGACCAGTAAGTGTTCTTTTCTTGCCTTGTTCTTGCTTTTGTTTCCCGTCCTTGACTCTTCTTCGTTGTGCAACTAGGCCGACGCCCGCGGCGAAGAAGAAAAAGGGGGACGAGATGGTACTGCTCGAGCCCATATCACCTCCTGAGGCCGCACCCCTCTCCATGTGTAAAGGCAGCGACGGTGCTCATGCTTCTCTAGTCCGATCATCCTCGCGCGGCTGGGCGGAGCATCCTCGGGAGGAGTCAGTCCCCGTGGCCCTGCTAGCTCCGGAGGTGCCAACGTCCGGCTCGTGCGCTGGGTTCCCCGAGGCTCAGGAGCCTCTGGCCTCCCAGGCCATGGTGACGATGACGCCTCCTCCTCCTGTTGCATTGCTGTCTTCGGGTTCTTGCACCTCTCCTGACGTCCTGGAGCGCACTCATTCTGCGATGGCCCTACTGCGAGAATATCTTCAAGGCACCGACCGTCGCCTGGTGGCCGGGCGCCTGGAGCTGGTCTCTAGCTGGCTTCACTCCGATGTGTCCGTCCGGGTGACGCTGAGCCGAGCTGCTGTCGACTCTGAGAAGGACAGGGAGGCCATCGCCCAACTTGTGGCCGCCCGCGAGGCGGCGCTGAAGGATGCCGGGGCCACCCAGGACCGGTGTCGGTCGCTGGAGGCCGAGCTGGAGACCATGTGGAGGGAGACCGCGAAGGAAGCCCGAGGCCGCAACGTGGAGGAGGAGAAGATGAAGGCCTGAGAGGACGTCGTCAAGGATCGCGACACCGATCTGGAGCAGTTGGCGAAGGCACAGGCCACGGAGCGCAGCCGGTTGGAGCAGAAGCTGAGGTCGGAGAAGGCCGAGCTTGACGCCTAGGCAAAGGTCCTGGCTGAGGACCGTGCGGCCTTCAAGCTCCTTGAGGACAGGTATCAGACTGCGCTGCAGTTTCTCTACGAGAAGGGCTTGGAGGAACCGCTGGCCGCCGACAACGAGGGCCCCACCCAGCTGCTTCTTTATCTGGTGCGTGCGCCGGAGGACGTTGTGAGCGGCATCGGCCCCATGGCGGAGGAAGAAGCCCACATTCTTTCCTCAGTCGCGCTGACGCGCGTCTTCAGCCACCTCCATCTCCGCGGTCCTACCACCTGCCTTAACGAGCTGCTAGATCCTGTGGAAGATGAGCATTGCGAGGCCGCTGCTGCAGCTGTGAAGGGTCAAGTGGAGGCCCTGCTGAAGAAGTTTCGCGCCTTTGCTCCTGCGCCCCCGACCGATGGTGCTGTTGATCCTCCAACTCCGGTTGGTGATGCAGGTGAAGGCGACACCGTTGAAGAAGAAGCATCCCTTGCAGGCAACGGCGGTGTCCAGGGATGACAGGGTAACTTGCTGGCAGCTCCTTTCCTGTTTCAGTTTCTGCAATATGCACCGTGCCTCGTGGAGGCGTCAAACTCGCGTTTGGTTTCAGGAGAACAATATGTCTTGTAATATTTCCTTTGAAATTCTATGATTTCCTTTCCATTTTCTTTTCGCTCTACGCCGGCAGGGCCCGACCCCGCGCATACCTCAGCCGTCGTTGGCCGTTCGGAACACCAGGACGGACCAAGGAGTGAGGGGCTACGTGATCAGTTAGGCTCCTGAATCGCGATGCTCAGGAGTCCCCCTTGACGCGCAAATAGCCTATAGGAAGTAGATCTGGGAGTAGGCCTAGTGTTCTACGTCGGCAGGGCCCGACCCCGCGCATACCTCAGCCGCCATTGGGCCATCCGCATCACCAGGACGGACCAAGGAGCGAGGGGCTACGTGGTCAGTTAGGCTCCTGAGTCATGATGCTCAGGAGTCCCCCTTGACATTCAAATGACCTTTGTACCTTGGCTCCACATGGGAGGACGCGCTACGACCAGGTCCGCGGGACCTGGCAGGGTGGCGTATGCTTGGTCGTGACCCGAGCACAACCCCCATGCCCAGCCCCCTCACGCGACTCTCCCAAGGGGAGGTGTTGCGATGGGGCCAGACACTGAGCTCGGAGGCTCCCTAAGGTTGATACGGCCGTGAGGCCGCCCTCAGTTGTTTATCACTAGCGCGGAGCATAGTGCTTCCGCACTTGCACAGGCATAGCCACTCCTCGCACTACTAGGAAACGGCTATAGCTAATATGGACATTAATGGCGCACCATGTATGTGGTGCGCCACTGCTATATAGCAGTGGCGCACCAGAATCAGGTGTGTCATTGCTATGTTTTTACTAATGGCGCACCACATGAGCAGTGCGCCATTGCTATTTTTTTGGATCCATCCCCCCACCAGACATAGCAATGGCGCACCACACCTAGGTGTGCCACTACTGTGTGGTGCGCCATTTGCTGGCTGTCTCACACACACACACAAACCCCCCCCCCCCCCCCCCCCCCCGTGGATCGCCTTTTAGGTTTTTAAAAAATAAAAGAAAATGCTAAAAGAATCAAAAACAATTCAAAAAATAGATGCCCATGTGTTATGTTCTAGTTGTTAGGAAAATTAACAAACATGAATTTTGAATTTTTTTGCAAAAGTCCGCCGTGCTTCTGTAAAATGGCCGTTACTTTTGCATGTGACCTCCGATGAAAAAAAAATTATATGAAAAATAATCTACTCAAAAATTTACATCCGAATTTGATAGGCTATGCCCGTATTCGATTTTCTAGAATCCTCAAAAACCTAACAGAAAAAAGTTACGGGGCTTTCAAGATCTCGAGAGGCAAAAAAATCAACCTCAGTAATGGCGCACCTGCCCATGGTGCGCCATTACTATCTTCCAGCCTTTAAAATTCAAACTATATCAAAAAAAATAGAAAAGTCAGGTGCGTCATTACTATCTTCTCGCCTTCAAAATTCAAAATAAAAAAAATAAAAAAATTAGTAATGGCGCACCTACCCAAGGTGCGCCACTGCTATCTTCTCGCCTTCAAAATTCAAAATAAATAAAAAAATAAAAAAAGTTAGTAATGGCGCACCTGCCCACAGTGCGCCATTACTATGCCGTATATATGGTTGGGCGGGGTCCTCTCCTCCTTACCTCTTCATTTTTCTCCTCCACTCCATCTCCTCTCTCCACTCCATCTCCCCTCCTCTCCTCCACCATACTCCCCTCCTCCTCTCCAGCGACCTCCTCCTCCTCTCTGGCGACCTCCTCCTCCTCCTCTCGGGCGACCTCCTCCTCCCTCCTCTCCTCCCCTCCCCTCATGGTTTCTCCTCCCTCCTCTCCGGTGAGCTCCTCCTCCCTCCTCTCCGGTGATCTCCTCCTCCCTCCTCTCCGGTGATCTCCTCCTCCCTCCTCTCAGGTGAGCTCCTCCTCCCTCCTCTCCTCCCCTCCCCTCACGGTTTCTCCTCCCTCCTCTCCGGTGAACTCCTCTCCGGCGACCTCCTCCTCCTCTCCGGCGATGTAGGCGAGCTCCTCTCCGGTGACCTCCTCCTCCTCTCTGATGATGTAGGCGAGCTCCTCTCCGGAGAACTCCTCTCCGGCAAAAGAACGTACAAGATCCAAAAACGAGAACAAAATTTGAAAAAATATCGTGAAAAAAAAACGAGCAAGAAAAAGGGCAAAAAATCAGGATCCAGATCCAAATTCAAAATTCAAAATAGCAATGGCGCACGGTGGGGGTTAGACAGTGCGCCACTACTATTTTCCCGCCTTCAAAATTCAGAAAAAATCAAAAAAATTCAAAAAAAGTTACCAGTGGCGCACCTGTAGCAATAGTAATGGCGCACTACAAAGTGCGCAACTGTTACCTGCAATACTGGTGGTGCACCAGAGGTGCGCCATTAGTATTTGTTACTAGTGGCGTGGTAATAGTGACGCACCTATAGTGCGCCATTAATAGCCAAAATAGGTGCGCCACTAACAGCCTTTTTTCTAGTAGTGTCGGCAGTGTCGACTGCCAGCGCGGAGCATGGTGCTTCCACTGGTACGTGGGATGGCACTCCCTACTAGAGAGAGCCCCCGGGCGTGTACAACCCCGCCCTGACACGTGCCTTGCATGATAGGGCCAGACGAGGTGTGTCTGGGCACTCGTGAGCCAGCGCAGGACTCACAAGGCCCTACCTCAAGGCGGGTTGCGCCTGGTCTAGGTTCTTGATGGTTGTGGCGTTCCTGCGAGATGGTTAGGTAAACCGCGCCGAATGAATTTCCTGAGGCTATCGCATGAGAAGGCCTAGCACCAACGACCCCGGGTGGTGATGTGAACGGGGCCAGCCTGCCAGACAGAACTCAGCCGTTGGATTTATCAACACTGTAGGGACAGGCCCAAGCACAAACGCCATGCCTAGCCTTCTCATGCGAAGGATCCTGAAGAAAGACGATCGGCGCGCGGCTCCCATGGTGGGTGACAATCAAGCATGTGATAACCATAGATAGATTATGCATGAAAACCAAACTGGCTTAGGTAAATGCAAGAATGATACATACCACTGGGTCAGACCCGAGCGGCCTGGGGATGATGCAGCCCGAGGGGCGCCCCCAGCAGGGTGAACCTAAGATGCAAGTGGATACATGTCGCAGGGACAGACCCACGCGGCCTGGGAATGATGCAGCCCAAGGGGCGCTCCGAGCTAAATAAACTTGAAAAATTTCACATGGTTTGGTTGTCGAAGGAGTGTTGGGGTAGCTGATGACACGTAGAAAAGAAGTCGCTCCTCACGAGCCGTTGGAACCCAGAGCCTCGGGAGGCTCTGGAGGCTCGGGTGGCCTCCTAAGGACTGTCTCCATCTGCGCCAGGACTGCGTGGTGCCTGGCCTCCTCACCTGCCAAGATGCTCCACAGATCACGCTGGAAGGCGACTGCCACGCTCGGCGGGCCGAACAGCATGCAAACGTAGCTGTGAGGTGGACCCTCACACCGGCCAGCACGCGAAGGCCAGAAGCACTCCTAAGATGCGGCCCTGTTGAGCCTCGGGATGTTGATGCAGACACGCAGCTCTCCACCCTCGCCTAGATGGGGAGCAGCGCCAGGTGGGCGATGGTCGCCACGTATTGCTCTTGCTTCCTGAAGCTCCAGAGTGGCCTTCGTGATGAACTCCTGACCGCCGGGCGCTCCTCGACCGATATCCTCCTGAGGGAAACGTGTCGCGAAGCACGCCTCTACGTGGTGCCCGAGCGCCTCCCTCGTGATGTTGGCCAGGTCTGAGACCCTCCAGAAGAGAGCCCCCGAGCCTTGCCCAAGAATGGTGCCGGGCGCGCCTCCCTATGCAAGGGAGCAAGGCGCCCTAGGCGCGGGCACCGATCCTGAGGTGTCACCTCTGGAGGCACCGCTCCCTTGAGGCCCAGTGAGGAGTAGTTGCTTCTTCTTCTTGGGGTTGGCCTCAGGAGGGTACTACACGCCCGCGCTGTCAGGGTCTTCAGTTGATGCAGCTTGGAAGGTGCACTCGAGGGAGCACACCGCGTCTCTTTCTTCGAGGGGACCGTGATGATTCCGCCGCTTCCCGGCATCTTGAGGACGTTGTAGCCATGGTGGGTGACTGCCATGAATTTGGCTAGCGCTGGGTACCCAAGGATGGCATTGTACGGTAGGCGGATGTGGGCGATGCCGAAGTCGATGAGCTCGGTGTGGTAGTTGTCGCGCTGACCGAAGGTGACAGGGAGATGAACTTGCCCTATCGGGGTGGTGGAGCCGTCAGTCACTTCTGAGAAAGGCTTGGTGGGCTAGAGCTGATCGTATGGCACTTGAAGGCTATCGAACGTCTTGACGGACAGAACACTGACCCCTGCGCCGCCGTCGATTAGGATCTTGGTGACTTGGACATTGCTGATGACGGGCGAATAGAGCATCAGGAGGACGCCAGCGGTTGCCACGCATTTGAGCTGGTCCGTCAAGCTAAAGGTGATGGCGTACTTGGACCATCTGAGCGGGTGCGTGGCCCCGAGCTTGGGGAGGGCTGCATTCACCTTGCGAGAGAACTGCTTGAAGAAGAGCTGGGAAGCAGGGGCTTGAGCCTCACCAAAGATGCAGGCGATGGTGTGCGGCTCCTGGAAGGCCCCAGCCCCTTCGTCCTGCTGGTGGTCGTCATTCCTCCTTGGTGGTGACAGCAGCGGAGGGAGACCAGGGTTTCCCTGAGGATGGTCCTCGCGAGGCTGATCCCTCCAAGCGCCCTCACGAGGCTGATCCTGCCAGCAGTCCTCGCGAGGCTGGCCGCGCCACTCCTGGCGTGGCCCACGGTCATCCCAACGTCCTCCACCTCGTCCACCTCCTCTGCCATAGCCCCGGTTGTTGCGCTCGAGGCGTCAACCGAAGCGTCCATCTCGAATGGCCCTGAGCTCTTGACAATCGTTGGTGTTGTGGCTACGCACATTGTGGAAGGCGCAGAACGTACAACTGCCCTTGGACGACTCGGGAAGATCTCGGCCATGCTTCGTGTCTGGTTCCGCCACGAGTAAGGCCATGCATTTGCGCTTCACGTCCTTGACCTTCGCCTTCTTCTCCTCTGGATCCGCAGCAGGGAGCTCGAGGAGGGAGAGGCGCCCCTCCTCAGCTCTTGCGCACTTGGTTGCTATGTTGAACAGCTCCAAAGTCGTGCACAGCTCCTCATGGATGGCGAGCTCCTCCTTCATCTTGACATCACGGACGCCATCGGAAAATGCTGAGATGATGGCCTCGTCCGTCACCTTGGGGATCTTGAGGCGCACGCTGTTGAAGTGCTGGATGTACTTCTGCAGGGTCTCTCCTGGCTGTTGCTTGATGCGATGCAAGTCACCCGCGGCTAGAGGGCGGTCGCGAGTGCCCTGGAAGTTGGCGACGAAGCTGTCGCGCATCTGATCCAAGAGGAGATCGAGCCCGGGGCCAGGTTCAGGAGCCATGAGCGGGCGCCGTCCTTGAGATCCATGGGAAACCAGTTCGCCATGACCTTTTCGTCACTGTTGGCCGCCTCGATGCTCAACTCATAGAGCTGCAAGAACTCCGCAGGGTCGGGGGTGCCGTCGTAGCGAGGAGGCAGATCCGGCTTGAACTTGCCCGGCCAGATGACCCTACGCAACTCAGGAGTGAAGGCGCGGCAGCCTGCCGTGGCCACCGGGGCCCGTCATGGAGGCGGAGCTTCATCTTGGTGTCCCTGCGCTGCCACGGCAAGTGGTGCATGGCCCTGCCGCGGCAAGCGATCCTGACGTAGCGGTGTTGGAAGGGGTAGAGCGTTTTCTTGCGGACGGGGGATCTCTTGGCAACTTCATTCTTCATGCACGGGCACACAGCGTGGTGGGTCACGCCGCAGGGCCACACACCTTGGAGCGAGGACACTGTCTTGACGCGGAGGAGGCGGAGGTGCTCCACGAGCCGCACGCCTCAGCGCGAGGGCGCCATCTTGGTATGGAGGGGGCGGAATCGCTCCGTGAGCCACATCGCCCGTAGCCGGGGGCGGGCGAGGGAGCGAGAGGGATGGTGCAGGAGAGCCCCCACGGAGCTGGCGAGCTCGGTGATGCGGTCCAACCAGTCCTCGTAGAGGTCGTCGACCGAGTGGTAGCGCAGGAGCTCGCGTGCCATGAGGAGCGCGGCATGCGCGTCCGTGGGGGTGAGGCGAGCGTGAGACGATGAGCCGGTCAAAGTTAGCGATGGGGTGGCAGTGCGGCCGTCTCGCCGCACGGAGGGGTGTAGTGAGGAAGCTTGCTGCTCGTTTGCCGCCGGGCCGGTGGCGGCGTTGGCGGCGGGTGACGGGGAACGACTGGGAGGCCCGCCGACAGGGGCTGACTGAGCGACACGGGTGGCGAGGGCTGCCCGGCGCTCGGCGCGGGCCCGGTGAGCGTCGGCCATGAACTTGGTGGAGTGGCGAAGCGCGGATCGACAAAGGGAAAGCTTTGGCGCACCCCTACCTGGCGCACCAAATGTTGGATTTCGAGTTCCGGCAAAACCCTTGAGGTTCGAACACTGGGGTGCGCACGAAGATCTCACCCCCTCTCTAGCTCGCGCACATCATGATCTCATGGCCTAGCTCGACGAACCCAAAGAACAAGAGACACAAGAGTTTATACTGGTTCGGGCCACCGATGTGGTGTAATACCCTACACCAGTGTGGTGCAGTGGATTGCCTCTTGGGCTAAGGATGAACAGTTACAAGGGAAGCATAGCCTCCTGAAGAGAGGTGCTCTTGTGCTTGGCTAGTGTGGTCGGGGATTCTCTCTAGATGAGTCGATCCCTTTCTATGGTGGTGGCTAGTCCTATTTATAGAGGCATGAGTCCTCTTCCCAAATATTAGGCGGGAAGGGATCCCACAACGGCCAATTTGAAGGGGGCAGCTAGTACAAGCGATCCCGACAAAAGTAGTCTTCGCCTGCCAAAGGCTCTGGTGGTGACGCCGTCTTGGGCTCCACGGTGACCTCCATCCTGCTGCCCTACTGGTCTTGGTCTTGTTGCACCGATTTGGAAACCTTTGTCTGATGCCTCGGGACTCCTCGTCTGTGCTTGCCTCTTTAGCATCAAAGAGGAAACAAGGACACTACGCGCTGGCGCCCGCCTGGCTCTAGTCGTCATGGCTTGTGTCACAGGAACCTCGCGAGGTATCCCTTGCCATGATCTCTCCGCCCCTCGTGAGACAGCCTGGTGAGGCCGCCACTAAGGAGGTCTTATGTTGTCCGCCTCACGAGGCTTGGCCCCTCGCGAGGGTGTTGAGTGTTTGGTGGTGAAGATGGGCCGTACGAGGCCGCTGGTGGAGTCACGCTGCGGGCCGCAGGTAGGCAAGTCTGGGGACCCCCATTCCCAGAACGCCGACAGTGATGGACTATAATATTCAAGGAATGACGAAAACGATTCCTGAGCTCTTCGCAATGCTGAAATCGGCAAAGGTAGGAATCAAGAAAGAGCATCAAGTGTTGATGGTTAACAAGACCACTAGTTTCAAGAAAAAAGGCAAGGGGAAGAAATGGAACTTCAAGAAGAATGGAAAGCAAGTTATCACTCCCGTGAAGAAGCCCAAAGCTGGACCTACGCCTGAAACTGAGTGCTTCTACTGCAAAGGAAATGGTCACTAAAAGCAGAACTACCCCAAATACTTTGGCGGATAAGATGGATGGCAAAGTGAACAAAGGTATATTTATATACATGTTATTGATGTGTACCTTACTAGTATTAGTAGTATATCCCCTGGGTATTTGGTACTGGTTCATTTTCTAAGATTAGTAACTCGAAACATGAGTTGCAGAATAAACAGAGACTAGCTAGTTAAGGGCGAGATGACGATGTGTGTTGGAAATGATTCCAAGGTTGATACGATCACCATTGCACACACCCTCTACCTTTGGGATTAGTGTTGAATCTAAATAAATGTTATTTGGTGTTTGCGTCGAGTATGAATACAATTTGATCATGTTAACTGCAATACGGTTATTCATTTAAGTTAGAGAATAATTGTTGTTCTATTTACATGAATAAAACCTTCTATGGTCATACACCCAATGTAAATGGTTTAATGAATCTCAATCGTAGTGATACACATATTCATAATATTTATGCCAAAAGATGCACAGTTGATAATGATAGTGCAACATATTTGTGGCTATGCCCTTTAGATCATATTGGTGCAAAGCGCATGAAGAAACTCCATGCAGATGGGCTTTTGGAATCACTTGATTATGAATCATTTGATACTTGTGAACCATGCCTCATAGGCAAGATGACTAAAACTCCGTTATCTGGTACAATGGAGTGAGCCAATGACTTATTGGAAATAATACATATCGATGTATGTGGTCCGATGAATGTTGAGGCACGCGGAAGGTATCATTATTTTCTGACCTTCACAGATGATTTGAGAATATATGGGTATATCTACCTAATGAAAAACAAGTCTGAAACATTTGAAAAGTTCAAAGAATTTCAGAGTGAAGTGGAGAATCATCATAACAAGAAAATAAAGTTTCTACGATCTGATCGCGGAGGCGAATATTTGAGTTACGAGTTTGGCCTTCATTTAAAACAAGGTGGAATAGTTTCACAACTCACGCCACCTGGAACACCACAGCGTAATGGTGTGTCCGAACATAATAACCGTACTTGATTAGATATGGTGTGATCTATGATGTCTCTTACCGATTTACCCCTATTGTTTTGGGGTTATGCATTAGAGACAGCTGCATTCACATTAAATAGGGCACCATCTAAATCCGTTGAGACCATGCCGTATAAATTGTGGTTTGGCAAGAAACCTAGGTTGTCTTTTCTTGAAGTTTGGGGTTGCGACACTTATGTCAAAAGGCTTCAGCTTGATAAGCTCGAACCCAAATCGGAGAAGTGCGTCTTCATCGGATACCCTAAGGAAACAATTGGGCACACACCTTCTACCAAGGATCCGAAGGCAAGATCTTTGTTGCCAAGAATGGAACATTTCTATAGAAGGAGTTTCTCTTGAAAGAAGTGAGTGGGAGGAAAGTAGAACTTGATGAGGTAATTGTACGTTATCTCAATTTTAAAAGTAGCACATCAGAGAAATCAGTTCCCATGATGCCTGCACCAACTAGATAGGAAACTAATGATGGTGATCATGAAACTTCAGATCAAGTTGCTACTAGACCTCGTAGGTCGAACAGAGCACGTTCCGCACCAAAGTGGTACGATAATCCTGTCCTGGATGTAATGTTACTAGACCATGGCAAACCTACGAACTATGAAGAATCTATGATGAGCCCAGATTCCAATAAATGACTTGATGCCATGAAATCTGAGATAGGATCCATGTATGAGAACAAAGTATGGACTTTGGTGGACTTTCCCGATGATCGGCAAGCCATTGGGAATAAATGGATCTTCAAGAAGAAGACTGACGCTGATGGTGATGTCACCGTCTACAAAGCTCGACTTGTCACAAAAGGTTTTTGACAAGTTCAAGGGGTTGACTACGATGATACCTTCTCACCCTTAGTGATACTTAAGTCAGACCGAATCAAGTTAGCAATTACCGCATTTTATGATTATGAAATTTGGCAAATGGACGTCAAAACTGCATTCCTTAATAGATTTCTTAAAGAAGAGTTGTATATGATGCAACCATAAGGTTTTGTCGATCTAAAGGTGCTAACAAAGTGTGGTAGCTCCAGCGATCCATGGTTTGATGCAAGCATCTCAGAGTTGGAATATACGCTTTGATGAGGTGATCAAAGCATGTGGTTTTATACAGACTTTCGGTGAAGCATGTATTTACAAAAAAGTGAGTGGGAGCCCTGTAGCATTTCTGATATTATATGTAGATGACATATTGTTGATTTGAAATGATATAGAATTTCTGGATAGCATATTAGGATACTTGAATAAGAGTTTTTTCAATGAAAGACCTCGGTGAAGCTACTTATATATTGGGTGTCAAGATCTATAGGGATAGATCGAGACGCTTAATAGTACTTTCACAAAGCACATACCTTGACAAAGTTTTGATGAAGTTCAAAATGGATCAATCAAAGAAAGGGTTCTTGCCTGTGTAACAAGGTGTAAAGTTGATTTAGACTCAAAACCCGACCACGGCAGAATATAGAGAGAGAATGAAAGTCATTCCCTATGCCTTAGTCATAGGTTCTATAAAGTATGCCATGTTGTGTACCATACCTATTGTGCGCCTTGCCATGGGTTTGGCAAGGAGGTACAAGAGTGATCTAGGAGTGAATCACTGGACAGAGGTCAAAAATATCCTTAGAGGACTAAGGAAATATTTCTCGGTTATGGAGGTGATAAAGAGTTCGTCGTAAAGAGTTACGTCAATGCAAGCTTTGACACCGATTTAGATGACTATGAATCACAATTTGGATACATATTGAAAGTGGGAGCAATTAGCTAGAGTAGCTCCATGCAGAGAATTGTAGGCATAGAAATTTGCAAAATACATATGGATCTGAATGTGACAGACCCGTTATCTAAACCTCTCTCATAAGAAAAACATGAGCACACCTTAATACTCTTTGGGTATTAATCACATGGCGATGTGAACTAGATTATTTGACTCTAGTAAACTCTTTGGGTATTGGTCACATGGCGATGTGAACAATGGGTGTTAAATCACATGGTGAAGTGAACTAGATTATTGACTCTAGTGCAAGTGGAAGACCGAAGGAAATATGCCCTAGAGGCAATAATAAAGTTGTTATTTTATATTTCCTTATTCATGATAAAGGTTTATTATTCATGCTAGAACTGTATTGATAGGAAACCTAAATACATGTGTGGATACATAAACAAATATCGTGTCCCTAGTGAGCCTCTACTAGACTAGCTCGTTGATCAAAGATGGTTATGGTTTCCTAACCATAGACAAGTGTTGTCAATTGATAACTGGATCACATCATTAGGAGAATGATGTGATGGACAAGACCCATCTCTTAGCTTAGCATATGATCGTTCAGTTTATTGCTACTGCTTTCTTGAATGTGAAATACATGTTCCTTCGACCATGAGATCATGCAACCGGATACGGGAGGAATACCTTATGTGCTATCAAACGTCACAATGTAACTGGGTGATTATGAAGATGCTCTACAGGTACCTCCGAAGGTGTTTGTTGAGTTGCCATGGATTGATATTGGGATTTGTCACTCCGAGTTTCGGAGAGGTATCTCTGGGCCCTCTTGATAATACACATCATAAGCTTGCAAGCAAATGACTAAGGAGTTAGTCACAAGGTGATGTATTACAGAATGAGTAAAGAGACTTGCCGGTAACAAGATGGAACTAGGTACGAAGATACCAACGATCAAAACTCGAGAAAGTAACATACTGATGGACAAAGGGAATTATGTATGTTGTCATAAGGTTTGATCGATAAAGATCTTCGTAGAATGTGTAGGAGCCAATATGGGCATCCAGGTTCCGCTTTGCGATTGTGCTGCCGGAACTCATCCACTACGTTGCCCATGTTGCTGGATCAAGAAGGCAAGGATGTCACCGAGTTGAACGAGTGCTGAACACGGAGGTGTCGTACATTCGGTACTTGATCAGGACGGATCATGAAGGTGTACGACTACATCAACCGAGTAGATAAACGCTTCCACCTTGCGATCTTCAAGGGTATGAATATGCTCTCTCCTCTCATAGTTATGCATCTCCATGGATAGATCTTGCATGTGCGTAGATATTTTTTTTGTTTTCCATGCAATGTTTCCCAACTGTTCGCTACTGAAAATAATGGAGAAGCTTCCAAAGGATAACAAATTGCCTGACAGTACGTACAAAGCAAAGAAGGTTCCATGCCTCTAGGATTGGAGGTGCAGAATATACATGCATGCCCTAATGACCGCATCCTCTACCGTGGCGAGTATGAGACATTGAACGCATGCCCGGTATGTGGTGCATTGCGGTATAAGATCAGACGAGATGACCTTGGTGGTGTTGAGGGCGAGCGCCCCAGGAAGAGGGTCCGGCCAAGGTGATGTGGTAGCTCCTATAATACCACGGTTGAAATGTTTGTTCAGAAACAAAGAGCATGCCAAGTTGATGTGATGGCACAAGGAAGACTGTAAGAAAGACGAGAAGTTGAGAGTACCCGCTGACGGATTGCGGTGGAGAAAAATTGAGAGAAAGTGGCAGGACTTTGCAGATGACGCAAGGAACATATGGTTTGGTTTAAGTACAGATATCATTAATCCTTTTGGGGAGCATAGCAGCAATCATAGCACTTGCCCCATGACTCTATGTATCTATAACCTTCCTCCTTGGTTGTGCATGAAGCGGAAGTCCATTATGATGCCAGTGCTCATCAAAAGCCCTAAGCAACCCGGCAACGACATTGATGTGTACATAAGGCCATTAGTTGAAGAACTTTTATAGTTGTGGGATATCAAAGGTGTTCGTGTGTGGGATCAGCACAAACAGCAGGAATTTGACCTACGAGCATTGCTGTTTGTAACCATCAATGATTGGCCTACTCTGAGTAACCTTTCAAGACAGACAAACAAGGGATACCACACATTCACGCACTGTTTAGATGATACTGAAAGTATACATATTTGGACAAATGCAAGAAGAATGTGTACCTGGGACATCGTCGATTTTTTCTGACCAAGCATATCTTAACAAAGAAAGGCAAGCATTTCAAAGGTGAGGTAGATCACCGGAAGAAGTCTGTCCTCCGTACTGGTGATGATATACTTGATATGGTCAAGGATTACGAGTAATCTTTGGAAAGGGTCCTAGGGGACAATCTGTTCCACATGATGCTGAGGGACACGCACCCATGTGGAAGAAGAAATCTATATTTTGCGACTTACCCTATTGGAAAGACCTAGAGGTCCGCTCTGTAATCGACGTGATGCATGTGACGAAGAATGTTTGTGTGAACCTACTAGGCTTGTTGGGTGTGTATGGGAAGACAAAAGATACACCAGAGGCATGGGAGGACCAGCAACGTGTGCATGAAAAATATGGCATGCATCGAAAGTAGTATCAAGGTCCTGCCAGCTACGCTCTTACCAAAGAAGAGAAGGAAATCTTCTTTGAGTGCTTGCTCGGTACGAAGGTCCCATCTAGCTTCTCGTCAAATATAAAGGGAATAATATATATGGCAGAGAAAAAGTTCAAGAACCTAAAGTCTCATGACTGCCACATAATTATGATGCAATTGCTTCTGGTTGCATTGGGGGGCTTCTACAGGAAAACGTTTGATTAGCCATTGTGAAGCTATGTGCATTCCTCAATGCAATCTCTCAGAAGGTAATCGATCCAGAAATCCTACCAAGGTTACAGAATGATTTGATGCAATGTCTTGTCAGTTTCGAGTTGGTGTTCCCACCATCCTTCTTCAATATCATGACGCACATCCTAATTCATCTAGTCGACGAGATTGCCATTCTGGGTCCTGTATTTCTACACAATATGTTCCCATTTGAGAGGTTCATGGGAGTTTTAAAGTAATATGTTCATAACCGTGCTAGGCCAGAAGGAAGCATCTCCATGGTCCATCAAACAAAGGAGGTCATTGGGTTTTGTGTTGACTTTATTCCTGACCTTAAGCCGATTGGTATCCCTCAATCGCGATATGAGGGGAGACTGAGTGGAAAAGGCACGCTAGGAGCGGATTCTATAATATGTAGGGACTGACATTCTTGGGCTCAAGCACACTACATAGTTCTACAGAATTATACCTTGGTGACCTCGTATATCAATGAACACAAGAATATTCTATGCTCCAAACACCCGGATCAGTCTGATGACTGGATTGCATGTGAACACATCAGGACTTTCGGCAGTTGGTTGCAAACACATCTCATGGGTAACAACATTGTTGGAGATGAGATGTACTTGTTAGCCAGGACACCATCTTCGACTGTATTGACTTACCAAGGGTATGAGATAAATCGGAATACATTTTACATGATCTTCCAAGATAAAAAGAAAACCAACCAAAACAGTGGTGTCCGCTTTGATGCAGCAATCAATAGGGGAAAGGACACATATTATGGTTACATAGTGTACATATGGGAACTTGACCATGGACATGATCTTACGGTCCCTTTGTTTCGGTGCAAATGGGTCAATCTATCAGGAGGTGAGGTACAGGTAGACCGCAGTATGGAATGACAATAGTGGATCTCCACCATCTTGGGTACACATATGAACCATTCGTCCTAGCTAATGATGCGGCGCAGGTTTTCTATGCGAAGGACATGTCTACCAAACTGAGAAAAAGAAAAGACAAGGAAGCGAATACATCATACGATGATCCAAAGTGCCACATAGTTCTTTTAGGGAAAAGAAACATTGTGGGAGTGGAGGACAAGACAGACATATCAGAAGATTATGAAAAGTTTCATGAAATTCCTCCCTTCAAAGTGAAGGCTGACCCAAGAATCCTGTTAAACGATGAAGATTATCCATGGTTACGGCGCAATAAGAAATGGACACACGCGAAGAAAAAGTGAAGACTTTTGCTCTAGTGAAGAAAACATATCATATGGCTTTGATCTAGAATATCACTGCAGTTACATGTCAAAAAATTAAATCCCTTTGTAATACATGCGTTTTCGTCCAACACCCTGATACTTTGAAAGAGATTGTCCAGTTTGTACACGAAGTGCATCCAATTTTTGCCGTAACCCTCTCAACTTTTTAGTAGATGCTATGTGGGTGAAAACATGATACCATGCCAAGTTTCAACCTTTTCAGAGTTCATTTGTAGTGCTTTTCAATGTCAAGGTCATTTAACTCAAAAAATCACTAAATGCATGAAAAAAAGAAAATACTAAACTAAAACCTTGCCACCAATCGGGACTAAAAGCCTACAGAGGATTTTTCACACCCGTATTTAGTCCCACCTCGCCAAGTGACGAGCTAGTCGACCACCTTAAATATCCGGGTTTTCCGGAAGGGATAAGCTTCTAAGACCATTGCATCCTTTGTTAAGGATATGGACTCTTACTATGAATCATGAAGATTCGTAGTAAGGGTCTATCTCCTTAACATAGAACAATGGTGTTGGCTTTTTTGAATCACTATGTGTCTATGCATCAAAATAAATTATTAGGTTAACAAAGATTATTTTATCATATTTTGTTATGATCAACTAAAACAAAACTATAATATTCTTCAATAGCAAAAACAATCAACTAAAAAGCTTTTATAAACCTCTAGTTATGATCAAACTAATATTAACTTAAAATTACATAAAATTTATGCAACTAAAATTATCAAAGTATTTTTTGTTAAAAACTTTAATAACAAAAAGAATTTTCATAAAGTGTTTTTTGTTAAAAACTTTAACAGCTAACTAACAAGCTTTTATAAAACTATAGTTATGATCAAAATAATATTAACTTAAAATTATATAAAATTTATGCAACTAAAATTATCAAAGTATTTTTTGTTCAAAACATTAATAGCAAAAAGAATTTTCATAAAGAGTGTTTTCTTAAAAACGTTAATAGCAAAACAATTCATAAAGTATATTTTTAGAAGTTTATATAATTTAATGATTTTCTTTGATAATCATGTGCATTACACATAAGTGAGTATGTATAAAAATTAGAATGTGAATTGAAGAAGGTCAAAAAATTGACATAACATATGCAAAAAATAATATAAAAAATGCCCGCCTACTAGGCCACCACGGCCTGCATACGACTAGAATCCCATCTGTACATGGGCGAGGATGCAGGCCCGCGGGTCAAGCAGGCCCAACAGAGCAGAGAAAAACATTAGGCATGTACTGCATGCATTAGAGAGGAGATCGAGAGGGTAGCCGCAGTGGGGCTTATAAACCAGTGTGCATGCCTCTCACCAAGCGAGGTGGGACTAAACTCTGCCATGCCTCGCAGCTGTGCCAACACCAGCCCTTTAGTCCCGGCTGGTGGCTCCAACCGGGACGAAAGGCCTCCCTTTCGTCCCGGTTCGAGCCACCAACCAGAACTAAAGGGCCGGGCTTCCCACTCTTTGGGCTATTGAAATTGACCTTTAGTCCTGGTTGGAGCCACCAACCGAGGCTAAAGGGGGGCTATATAAGCGGCACTTACCAAAATTTATGATCTCCATCTGCAGTTCCCCCAACGACGACTCCATGCTGCTCGAGCTCGCCGTGAGGCTACTGGACCTCGCCATCGATGCCCTCGCCGCCGCTGAGGGAGTCCTAGGCTAAGGGTCCTCGGGCATCCGACCTATTAGACATGGGCCGGACTAATGGGTTGTGAAGATACAAAGACCGAAGACTCTACCCGTGTCCGGATGGGACTCTCTTTGGCGTGGAAGGCAAGCTTGGCGACCAAATATGAAGATTCATTTCTCTGTAACTGACCTTATGTAACCCAAGATCCCTCCGGTGTCTATATAAACCGGAGGGCTAGGTCCGTAGAGATATCCTCATAATCATAGTCAGACATGCTAGATCTTTAGGGTTTAGCCATTATGATCTCGTGGTAGATCAACTCTTATAATACTCATATTCATCAAGATCAATCCACTAGTAGAAAACGGAGCTTTAAAACTGGTTCGTAAGGGCCTTTAGTGCCGGTTCCATAACCGGCACTAAAGCCCCCCTCCCTTTAGTACCGGTTCGGCACGAACCGGCGCTAAAGTGCCACCACATGGCGTGAGCTCGCGCCCTGGTATGGGGGACCTTTAGTACCGGTTGGTGTTACCAACCGGTACTAAAGGTTTTTTTTGAATTCTTTTTTGAAAATTTTGGATTTTTTTTTATTTTTTTATTTTTTCGATTTTTAATTTTTCTGAATTATTTGGTGATTTAGTCTCTAATCACCTCTCTTAACTGCTCAAGTGTGGATCACTCATTCCAAATCATCTAACTTCCCGACCGGTCACCCATCCCTCTCACTACTCCAGCCCGAGCAGGCTTAATTTTCGGGTTCTATTCTCCTTCGTTTCCAAGTCTGCACTTGTTGTTTTCCTGACAATAGTAAGATGCCAATCCTATTAACCCTCAGGAGTTTAGCTTGAGCATGAAGTCACACATTTCACTATTTGAGTTTGAAACTATTATTCTAAAAAACAGTAATTATTTAGTAACACTAATATTTCTTGAATAAGTTTGACCATAGTTTGACCACAGTTTGACCATAGTTTGACCAGATTTGACCAAAATTCAAAAAATTGAAATAATTATTTAGTAACACTAACATTCTTGAATAATTATGTAGTAACATTAATACTTCTTGAATAAGTAGTTTGACTAGATTTAACAATTTTTTTTAAAAAAAACTTAAATTTGACCATATCTTTTTTTCCTTTTGGAATTTGAGGATTCTAAAAAATTGCAAACAGGCCGTAGGCGGTCTCCAGCGGATGCGGATTTTCATGCTGAATTTATTGATATATTATACGTTTTTCCGACATCGAATGCAAAAGTTATAGCCGTTTTACATTTTCCCTACACTTTTTGCAAAACATGTCCAAATTTAAGTTTTCAAATTTTCCTAACTAGTAGATGTAGTAATATAACTACCTCTCGAAGGATTTTATTTTTTGAAGTTTTTATCATTTTCTTTTGATTTTTTCAAAACTGAAATGGCG